>NC_090368.1:3340574-3528226 GCF_035084215.1 Heptranchias perlo | reverse complement strand
TAGATACCATCTCCTACGTTGCTACGGGAAAAACACTAAATTGTTGCTATGGGCAGCTCTCGGGATCTGTACTTACCCTATCGAAGGGGTCAATGGATGCACCATGGTCACAAAGCAGTTTAGCACTGGAGATGCAGCCAGACATTGCTGGTGAGAGAGAGAGAGAAATATGTGAGTATCACAGCCAACAGATTTATTCACCAGCAATCACTGGCTTCTCACCCTTAGTGTCACCCCTGGCTCAGTGGCTCGCTCGGAGTCAAAAGGTCCAAGGGTTCGAGTCCCCACTCCAGAGACTTGGGCCCATAATCCAGGCTGGCGTTACCAGGACAATACCGAGAGAGTGCAGCACTGTCGGAGGTGGCATCTCTCGGATGAGACGTTAAATCGAGGCCTCGGGTGAACGCAACAGATCCCGCGGCCACTATTTTGGAGAAGAGCTGGGGAGTTCTCCCCGGGCCAATGTTTATCCTTCAACCGACATCGCTAAAACAGATTACCTGGTCATTTATCACACTGCTGTTTGTGGGATCTTGCTGTGCGCAAATTGGCTGCTGCGTTTCCTACATTACAACAGTGACTACACTGCAAGAAATAGTTCATTGGTTGTAAAGGGCTTTGGGACATCGTGAAAGGAGCTACAGAAATGCAAGTTTTAAAAAAATTTGTTCATGGGATGTGGGCGTCGCTGGCGAGGCCGGCATTTATTGCCCATCCCTAATTGCCCTTGAGAAGGTGGTGGTGAGCCGCCTTCTTGAACCGCTGCAGTCCGTGTGGTGAAGGTTCTCCCACAGTGCTGTTAGGAAGGGAGTTCCAGGATTTTGACCCAGTGACGATGAAGGAACGGCCGATATATTTCCAAGTCGGGATGGTGTGTGACTTGGAGGGGAACGTGCAGGTGGTGTTGTTCCCATGTGCCTGCTGCCCTTGACCTTCTAAGTGGGAGAGGTCGCTGGTTTGGGAGGTGCTGTTGAAGAAGCCTTGGCGAGTTGCTGCAGTGCATCCTGTGGATGGTACACACTGCAGCCACAGGGCGCCGGTGGTGAAGGGAGTGAATGTTTAGGGTGGTGGATGGGGTGCCAATCAATCGGGCTGCTTTGTCCTGGATGGTGTCGAGCTTCTTGAGTGTTGTTGGAGCTGCACTCATCCAGGCAAGTGGAGAGTATTCCATCACACTCCTGACTTGGGCCTTGTGGATCTGATGTAAAGTGGGCAGTACCCAGTGCAGATGGATCCAAACTCTATCTAAACCAACGCTAAGCTGCCACCTCACTTCAGGAAGTCACAGGGTAGCATTTAAAAAAACCAGGAAAATGTCCTCCTCAATCTTCTTTTCTTCACTGAAGACAACATCATGAAGGGGTTCGATAGGGTAGACATAGAGAGGATGCTTCCAATTGTGGGGGGGAGACCAGAACTAGGGGGGCCATAAATATAAGAGAGTCACTAATAAATCCAATCGGGAATTCAGGAGAAACTTCTTTACCCAGAGAGTGGTGAGAATGTGGAACTCACTCCCACATGGAGTGGTTGAGGCGAATAACACAGATGGATTTAAGGGGAAGCTGGATAAACACATGAGGGAGAAAGGAATAGAAGGATATGCTGATAGGGTGAGATGAAGTAGGGGAGGGAGGAGGCTCGTGTGGAGCATAAACACCAGCATGGACCTGTTGGGCCGAATGGCCTGTTTCTGTGCTGTACGATCCTAAGATCTTTCTCCCTTGCATTGAAGGGTGTTCCTGTAGGGCGCAGCACCAGTTAAACGTCACTAACCTGCGTAGTGCAGGGCTGTCCGTCCAGAAAAGTCCGTCTCCTTCACTGGGACATTGTACTGTGCAAAAAATAAAGGCAGCTTTGTTAGGTTTCACCTCCTCTCCCGGGGCTCAGGTCCCTGATTCCCCAGCTACCTTCCCTAGAAAGTGTCCACTCGGGGATCGATTGTCCGCCCCTTCTCCCAAGGGGAAGGGTGCGGGGTCGGGGAGGGTGGGGGGATTAAGATGGAGGAAGGGTCAAACTGCGTTCCCGAGACATGTCGCACAGACCGGGCTTGTCTTCCCTCGAGTGCAGAGGGTGATCTCATCGAGGTGTTTAAGATGATTAAAGGATTCGATAGGGTCGATGGAGAGAAACTATTTCCTCTGGTGGGAATGAGAACATAAGAACATAAGAAATAGGAGCAGGAGTAGGCCAATCGGCCCCTCGAGCCTGCTCCGCCATTCAATAAGATCATGGCTGATCTGGTCCTAACCTCAAATCTAAATTCATGTCCAATTTCCTGCCCGCTCCCCGAAACCCCTAATTCCCTTCACTTCTAGGAAACTGTCGATTTCTGTTTTAAATTTATTTAATGATGTAGCTTCCACAGCTTCCTGGGGCAGCAAATTCCACAGACCTACCACCCTCTGAGTGAAGAAGTTTCTCCTCATCTCAGTTTTGAAGGAGCAGCCCCTTATTCTAAGATTATGCCCCTTTGTTCTAGTTTCACCCATCTTTGGGAACATCCTTACCGCATCCACCCGATCAAGCCCCTTCACAATCTTATATGTTTCAATAAGATCGCCTCTCATTCTTCTGAACTCCAATGAGTAGAGTCCCAATCTACTCAACCTCTCCTCATATGTCCGCCCCCTCATCCCTGGGATTAACCGAGTGAACCTTCTTTGTACTGCCTCGAGAGCAAGTATGTCTTTTCTTAAGTATGGAGACCAAAACTGTATGCAGTATTCCAGGTGCGGTCTCACCAATACCTTATATAACTGCAGCAATACCTCCCTGTTTTTATATTCTATCCCCCGAGCAATAAAAGCCAACATTCTGTTGGCCACCTTCATCACCTGCTGCACCTGCAAACTAACTGGGGGCAGAACCTTAAAATTAGAGCCAGGCCGATCAGGGGTGATGTCAGGAAGCATTTCTTCACGCAAAGGGGAGTGGAAATCTGGAACTCTCTCCCCCCAAAAACGACTGGGGGTCAATTGAAAATTTCAGAACTGAGATTGATAGATTTTTGTTGGGTCAAAGGGTTCGGGAACCAGGGCATTAGATGGAGTAATGATACAGGTCAGCCATGATCTAATTGAAGGGCGGAACAGGCTCGAGGGGCTGAATGGCCTCTTCCTGTTCCTACATTTCTTCCTATACTCTCCTCCTCCCGTGTAGGCCCAGGCCAGGGTAAGGTGAGGGACTGGAGTCACGTGTAGGCCCAGACCGGGTAAGGAGAGGGACTGGAGTCACGTGTAGGCCCAGACCGGGTAAGGAGAGGGACTGGAGTCACGTGTAGGCCCGGACCGGGTAAGGAGAGGGACTGGAGTCACGTGTGGGCCCAGACCGGGGTAAGCAGAGGGACTGGAGTCACGTGTAGGCCCAGACCGGGTAAGGAGAGGGACTGGAGTCACGTGTAGGCCCAGACCGGGTAAGGAGAGGGACTGGAGTCACGTGTAGGCCCGGACCGGGTAAGGAGAGGGACTGGAGTCACGTGTGGGCCCAGACCGGGGTAAGCAGAGGGACTGGAGTCACGTGTAGGCCCAGACCGGGTAAGGAGAGGGACTGGAGTCACGTGTGGGCCCAGACCGGGTAAGGAGAGGGACTGGAGTCACGTTTAGGCCCAGGCCGGGGTAAGGAGAGGGACTGGAGTCACGTGTGGGCCCAGACCGGGTAAGGAGAGGGACTGGAGTCACGTGTAGGCCCAGACCGGGTAAGGAGAGTGACTGGAGTCACGTATAGGCCCAGACTGGGTAAGGAGAGGGACTGGGGTCACGTATAGGCCCAGACTGGGTAAGGAGAGGGACTGGGGTCACGTATAGGCCCAGACTGGGTAAGGAGAGGGACTGGGGTCACGTATAGGCCCAGACCGGGGTAAGGACGGCAGGTTTCCTTCCCTAAAGGGACCTTTGGGTGTTTTTTTTTTTAACGACAATCTGACAGATTCACGGCCACTTTTCCTGACACCTTTTTATTTCTGATTTTTCAAACGGAGGTTGAAATGCTGAGGGTGGGGTTTGAACTCACTGAATCGCGGGCCCAGTATCAGAACCACCACACCACCATCCGACTCATGGAAAGAGCGGCAGAGGAAATGTTTCCAATTACAAGTGAACAGAACGACAGTAAATTACCTTTAAGAGGCTCCTGACACAGCCAAGTCGGCCATTCCTGACAGCGAGATGCAGAGCATTGCAACCTAGAAATGAAAGATCCCGTCACAAAGACCATTAATGAGTTGGACGCAGAGTGCTACCCTTTTGTGTACACACCATGACCCAGACTTTGCAGCCTTAATGGGGACACATTTGGCAAATATTTGTGCCATTAACCCGAGAACTCAAAACACAAATCTCCAGATACGGTAATGGGCCGAGCAGCAGTCTGACAGCTCGGTTGTTAACTCCTCCCTCACTGGGATGACTGGAGAGTCTCGTCGGACTCCTTGGCGCGTCTTTAACGTAGTTAAACGTCCCGAGGCGCTTCACAGGAGCGATCATCGGACAAAAATTGACACCGAGCCGCATACGGAGATGTTAGGACAGGTGACCAAAAAGCTCGGTCAAAGAAGGAGGTTTTAAGGAGCGTCTTAAAAGGAGGAGAGAGAGAGAGGCGGAGAGGTTTAGGGAGGGAATTCCAGAGCTTAGGGCCCGGACGGCTGAAGGCACGGCCGCCAATGGCGGAGCGATGGGAATCGGGGGATGCGCAAGAGGCCAGAATTGGAGGAGCGCAGAGATCTCGGAGGTTACAGAGATAGGGAGGGGGGGCAAGGCCACAGAGGGATTTGAAAACAAGGATGAGAATTTTAAAATTGAGCTGTTCCCGGACCGGGAGCCAATGTTGGTCAGCGAGCACGGGAGGTGATGGGTGAACGGGACTCGGTGCGAGTTAGGATACAGGGGGGGGGAACAGAGTTTTGGATGAGCTCAAGTTTATGGAGGATGGAAGATGGGAGGCCGGCCAGGAGAGCATTGGAATAGTCGGAGTCTGGGGTTGACAGAGGCACGGATGAGGGTCTTTAGGAGCTGAGGCAGGGATTCCTCCAGTTACCTTCGCAATCTTGGGCGTTTAAATCCACTCCATAAACCAGCATAAGGTCCAGGCAGCCGGTGGCCCCTTTGGAAGCAGCTAAATGGAACCTGTGGAGAAATGGCGGAGATTAACCATTTGTAAAAAAAAGTGTTTGCACGAGGGAATGGGTGGGGTGGGGTAGGAGGATCAGGGCCTAGTTTGGGAGAGAATGGGGGAAGGAACCAGGGCCTTGGTTGGGAGGGAATGGGAGGGGAACCAGGGCCTTGAGGGAATGGGGATGGAGGGGGAACCAGGGCCTTGGTTAGGAGGGAATGGGAGGTGAACCAGGGCCTTGAGGGAATGGGGATGGAGGGGGAACCAGGGCCTTGGTTAGGAGGGAATGGGAGGTGAACCAGGGCCTTGGTTAGGAGGGAATGGGAGGGGAACCAGGGCCTTGAGGGAATGGGGATGGAGGGGGAACCAGGGCCTTGAGGGGATGGGGATGGAGGGGGAACCAGGGCCTTGGTTAGGAGGGAATGGGAGGTGAACCAGGGCCTTGAGGGGATGGGGATGGAGGGGGAACCAGGGCCTTGAGGGGATGGGGATGGAGGGGGAACCAGGGCCTTGAGGGGATGGGGATGGAGGGGGAACCAGGGCCTTGAGGGAATGGGGATGGAGGGGGAACCAGGGCCTTGAGGGAATGGGGATGGAGGGGGAACCAGGGCCTTGAGGGGATGGGGATGGAGGGGGAACCAGGGCCTTGGTTAGGAGGGAATGGGAGGTGAACCAGGGCCTTGGTTAGGAGGGAATGGGAGGTGAACCAGGGCCTTGGTTGGGAGGAAATGGGAGGGGAACCAGGGCCTTGAGGGAATGGGGATTGGGGGGGAACCAGGGCCTTGTTTGGGACGGAATGGGAGGGGAACCAGTGGGGGAACGGAGGAACAAGTCAAGTCCAGATGGACCTCTGTCACCCGGTAGTGGGATGCTTTAAGGAACGAGTTGGCCACAGCTTGATTCCAGCTCCCCGGTGACGTTGGCCGTAATTTGGCACCGGTTGTTTGGAGGGAGACCCTGGCTGGAGGCCCAATCCCACCACCTCCCCCCTCCCACCACGGACCCTTCTGGTGAAACCGTTCCCGGCGGTCGGGCTTCGGCTCGGCACTTACGGTGATCTCCCCTCGGGGTCCAGTTTGGTCGGAACGACGGTGCGTTTGAGGAGCAGGGAGCTGAGTTTGACCATGTCCCCGTTGTCCACCGCGCTCCGGAGCTTCCTGTCATTCTTCGTCAACTTCTCCAGCTGTTGGAAGAAGAAGGAGAGAATTGGGGGGGGGTGGTGGTGAGGAGGTATTTGGGACCCTCGATGTCAATTCCGCCGCTCCCTCTCCTTGAAGACGCTGACTCTCGCTGGGGAACAGGAGGGACAGTGATAGGCCATTCAGCCCTTTGAGTCTGTTCCGCCATTCAATCAGATCATGGCTGATCTGCACCTCAACCCCATAAAACTGAGGCGTGAGTAAAGTTCTAATGAATATTTATACCACATACATTCGAGACCCCACTCCAGAGCCCATAATCCAGGCTGAACTCTCCCACTGCAGTACTGAGGGAGTGCCGCACTGTCGGAGGTGCCGTCTTTCGGATGAGACGTCAAACCGAGGCCCCGTCTGCCCCCCTCTGCCACTATTTCGAAGATCAGGGGAGGTGTCCTGGGGGCCAATATTTATCCCTCAACCATAATCACTAAAAAAAAACCAGATGATCTGGGTCATTATCACATTGCTGTCGGTGGGATCTTGCTGTGCGCAAATTGGCTGCTGCGTTTCCTACATTACAGCGGTGAGTACACTTCGATAAAAGTACTTCGCTGGCTGTAAAGCGCTTTGGGACATCCTGAGGTCATGAAAGGCGCTATATAAATGCAAGTTCTGTCTTGTTTTTTGCTTCTCTAAACGGTGGCTCGTTACGGGCTTGGAACGGAGTAGGAGGGTGAAACCGCATACGTACGGGAATCTTCGGAGCAGCGGAGCAGGAGAAAATTCGCTTCATGCTGTCTCGCGGAGCTGGCGGACTTTGCGAGGGCCTCGACGTCGCGAGGGGAGCGAGGTCCAGGCCGCCGGGGAGGGAGGAGGACGCGAACTTCAGGTGATTTAAATACTGGCTGTTTTAATTTTTTCTTTTACGTGCGATCTCAGCCAGAGGCGAGAACTCTCACTCCCACACACTCCAACATACCTGGGCCAGGCACGGACATGTTAGGGAGTCTTCGGTGACTCACCATTTCCAAAGACGCTGCTGCCGCTAATGGCAGACAGAATTTTTTTTTTAAAGAAGCAACGCTCCCAGGTTCCTCGCGGCTACCTGCACGCAATCGTTACTGCTCTTGAGTCAGGCGCTCGTGGGCTCGAGTCCCCACTCCAGAGACTTGAGCCCCGTAATCCAGGCCGACGCTCCCCGCTGCCGGTACCGAGGGAGCGCCGCACTGTCGGAGGTGCCGTCTTTCGGACGAGAGGTTAAACTGAGGCCCCGTCTGCCCCTCTCGGGTTTGACGCAAAAGATCCCGTGGGCAACATTTGGGACAGCGGAGATCTCCCCGGTGTCCTGGGCCAATATTTATCCCTCAAAAAACAGATGATCTGGGGTCATTATCACTTTGTTGTTTGTGGGATCTTGCTGTGCGCAAATTGGCTGCCACGTTTCCTACATCACAACAGTCTCTACACTTCACAAAGTACTTCATTGGCTGTAAAGCGCTTTGGGACGTCCTGAGGTCATGAAAGGTGCTATATAAATGCAAATTCTTCCATCTAAACTTAACAAAAATGTTTTCCGCCCTAGTCCTGTTCCACGCTGGGTCTGCGAGCCCTCCCGTGTGTGAGCCCAGGCGGCGTGTGCCTTCGGGGATGTTCGACCGTGAAGGGCTGAGACCAACAACGGGTGGACGGCGCGTGCCTTTCTTTTTCTCACGCTTCATGAATTCTCCGTCCTGAACGAGCTGGCGTCGGGCCTCTTGCGCAGGCTTGAAGCCCGACGGCAGCCGGCCGACATCCCAGGCCTCTGTTGGTTGCTGCCCTTTAGCAGGTCGCTCGGCGACGGCACCCTGGGTGACAGCTCTCCCCTTGGTTTTTCTCCCCTCACTGCGAGCGTCAGCGAGGGTGAGTGTGCAAGTGTGAGCGGGTATGTGTAATCGTATAGGCACACGTGTGTGTACACTGTGTACATGTGTATATGGTGTGTACATGCAGCAATGTGATAATGACCAGATAATCTGTTTTTTTTTTAGTGATGTTGGCTGAGGGATAAATATCGGGCCCCAGGACCCCGGGGAGAACTCCCCCCCTGCTCTTCTTCCAATAGTGGCCGTGGGATCTTTTACATCCACCTGACTCGGCAGACGGGGCCTCTGTTTAACACTTCTTCCGAAAGACGGCACCTCCGACAGTGCGGCACCCCCTCAGTACTGCACTGGGAGCGTCGGCCTGGATTATGAGCTCGAGTCTCCGGAGTGGGGGCTCTGAACCCACGACCGCCTGACACGGAGGCGAGAGAGAGTGCTGCCCGCTGAGCCCCGGCTGGACACCGAAGGCCAATTTCCCCGATCGCTATCCAGTGACTCCTGCCGACAAGTGGGCTCGGCCGCGATGCCCACGCGGTCGAATAGCATGCCGATTCGCACGGGGAAAGTGGTTCCTTGAGGTAAGCGCCCTCCCTAGCCGATCAAGGGTCAGTGCCTTTGGGGCTGGGGGGGGGGGGGGAGAGGAAATTTGCAGCAAAATGATAGGCCAATGAAGAAGAAAGTTTTTTTGAAAAATCGACTGAAGGGGTTAATCCGAATTGTTTGAAGGAACGGGAGCAGAAATTGAGACGACACAGGCCTCTAAGACAAGGCCTGGATCAGGTCCAGCATCTCAGGCCTCGACAGGTAAACCGAGCATGGGACATGGCTCAAAGCCTCTGAACAGGGCCCGAGGCGGAGGGAGGCCGCTCAGCAACCGTGGAAGTCACCTTGGCAACAATACTCGCCTACCTCTGCCACCATTAACCCAATCCCTAGTTGCCCCTTGAGAAGGTGGTGGCGGGCCTTATCCCGCAGCCACTGCGGTCCCGTGCGGTGAAGGTTCTCCCACCGTGCTGTTAAGTCGGGGGTTCCAGGATTTCGACCCAGCGACGATGAAGCAACGGCTGGTATACATCCAAGTCAGGAAGGTGTGTGCCCAACTTGGAGGATCGGGAAGTCCTCGAGGGAGGAGGTGGGGTGGAATTGGCTGGGCCGCGATGCCTTCCAGAGGCGAATAGCCCCCGCTTGGACCACCCGCTCCCCTCCCAGTGTGCGAGTCAGGGCAGGATGAGAGGTTAAAAGAAAAATTAGAGTAAATAAATAGAATATACTTCTGAATGTGGAAGATTAAGGGGTGATCTAATCGAGGTGTTTAAGATGATTAAAGGATTCGATAGGGTCGATGGAGAGAAACTATTTCCTCTGGTGGGAGAGAGTCCAGAACAAAGGGGGGCAGAACCTTAAAATTAGGGCCAGGCTGTTCAGGGGTGATGTCAGGAAACATTTCTTCACACAAAGGGGAGTGGGAATCTGGAACTCTCTCCCCCAAAAAAGCTGTTGAGACTGGGGATTAATTGAAAATGTCAAAACTGAGATTTTTGTTAGGCGAGAGTATTAAGGGTTAGGGGACCAAGGCGGGTGGTTGGAGTTAAGATACAGATCAGCCATGGTCTGATTGAGTGGCCTCCTCCTGTTTCTATGTTGCTCTGACTCTCCACTGTGGAATGAGCAAGTCTGGGCAGGTCTCTGTGTGTAACACTCTGCCAATTCTTCCCGGACCTGCGAGGCTTCTCGCCCTCTCTGCCTGTAAATAATCCGGATGCTTGGTCGATTGGACAAGTGAGAGGCAGTCGCAGTGACAGGTCCGATGCGATGGAACGCAGGCCTGCCCGTTAACCACCTCACTGCCGCTCAAACTGACTCAACCGGACGATCCTCGTAAGGGAGAGAGCAAATCATTCCAGCCGTCCTCAATTCCAACAGAACTATTTCACACAAGTTGAGCATCGGGGGTTAGATACAGAGTAAAGCTCCCTCTACACTGTCCCATCAAACACTCCCAGGGCAGGTACAGCACGGGTTAGATACAGAGTAAAGCTCCCTCTACACTGTCCCATCAATCACTCCCAGGGCAGGTACAGCACGGGTTAGATACAGAGTAAAGCTCCCTCTACACTGTCCCATCAAACACTCCCAGGGCAGGTACAGCACGGGTTAGATACAGAGTAAAGCTCCCTCTACACTGTCCCATCAAACACTCCCAGGGCAGGTACAGCACGGGTTAGATACAGAGTAAAGCTCCCTCTACACTGTCCCATCAAACACTCCCAGGGCAGGTACAGCACGGGTTAGATACAGAGTAAAGCTCCCTCTACACTGTCCCATCAAACACTCCCAGGGCAGGTACAGCACGGGTTAGATACAGAGTAAAGCTCCCTCTACACTGTCCCATCAAACACTCCCAGGGCAGGTACAGGGTTAGATACAGAGTAAAGCTCCCTCTACACTGTCCCATCAAACACTCCCAGGGCAGGTACAGCACGGGTTAGATACAGAGTAAAGCTCCCTCTACACTGTCCCATCAAACACTCCCAGGGCAGGTACAGGGTTAGATACAGAGTAAAGCTCCCTCTACACTGTCCCATCAAACACTCCCAGGGCAGGTACAGCACGGGTTAGATACAGAGTAAAGCTCCCTCTACACTGTCCCATCAAACACTCCCAGGGCAGGTACAGGGTTAGATACAGAGTAAAGCTCCCTCTGCACTGTCCCATCAAACACTCCCAGGGCAGGTACAGGGTTAGATACAGAGTAAAGCTCCCTCTACACTGTCCCATCAAACACTCCCAGGGCAGGTACAGCGCGGGTTAGATACAGAGTAAAGCTCCCTCTACACTGTCCCATCAAACACTCCCAGGGCAGGTACAGCACGGGTTCGATACAGAGAATCACACTGTACAACAAACAAACCCAGTGCAGTTCCACACTCGGGTAAAATTGGCCAAATAACATCTAAAATTGTTTATTTTCGGACAGTACGAGGGGCGAGAGGTTTCTCTCTCAGGTTGTTCTGCCCTTCGGAGAGCAAGGATTAACTTGCCTCCTCTAATTGCCTTTGATAAGCAGGAATGCATAGTCCCTGCATTCCAAATTCGATTGTGGCTTAATGGTTGGGTTCTCGTTCAGCCTCACTGCGAGAGGGAATGCTACTTAAAGCAAAGACATCTATGTAGGGCCAGTGGGACTGTGAACAGAAACAGCAAGAAAACTGCCGTTACGTAGCGCTGTGTGACACGTCCCTCCATGCACAGCAAGATCCCACAAGTTGCACTGAGATGAACGCCCATTTACTCTGATGTTTGTCGAGGGAGGAATGGTCAGCCCAGGCAAACCTCCGTGCTCTTATCGTAGAACCATATTGCACAGAAGGAGGCCTTTCAGCCCATCATGCCTGTGCTGGCTCTTTGAAAGAGCAATCCCAATTCGTCCCACTCCCCCCCCCTGCTCTTTCCCTCACAGCCCTGCAAATTTTTTCTTTGTCAGTCAAATATCCAATTCCCTTTTGAAAGCTCTTGCTTCCAACATTTACCTAAGAGGGGCAGATAGGGCCTCGGTTTAACATCTCAGACTGAGAGATGGCACTCTCTGACAGTGCAGCACTCCCTCAGTACTGCATTGGGAGTGTCGGCCTAGGTTTTGTACCACAAGATCTGGAGTGGGATTTGAACTCACATACTGATCTGATTCAGAGGTGAGAGTGCTACTCATTGAGCCACGGCAGGAACCGAACACTAGACGATCTTTCGTGTCAGTACAACTCTCCCCATCGTTCTCTGTTTCTGTCCCTTCATTGCTTCCTGACGCCATGTTTGCCCGTCGCACTGCAGAGATCCCTGGAAGTCTATCCTGCACCCATTTTAAGCCCCATTACCACGTTTGCTATCTTTCAATCCAGGCCGACACTCCCGGTGCCAGTACCGAGGGAGTGCTGCACTGTCGGAGGCGCCGTCTTTCGGATGAGGCGTTAAACCGAGGCCCCGTCTGCCCCTCTCGGGTGGACGTAAAAGATCCCGCGGCCACTATTTCGAAGAAGAGCGGTGGGGGGGAGTTCTCCCCGGTGCCCTGGGGCCGATATTTATCCCTCAATCGCTAATCCAGATTATCCGGTCATTGCTGCTTGTGGGATCTTGCTGTGCGCAAATTGGCTGCCACGTTTCCGACATTACAACGCTGACTAAACCACAAAAGGATACTTAATTTGGCTGTAAAAGGTTTTGGGACGTCCTGAGGTTGTGAGCAAGCCTTTCTTTCATTTTCTCAGCTAGCTTTGTGGTAACAAATCCCCAGCGGGGGCCTGTGTTTAGATGGCAATTGAAAACAGAATTCTTTGGGAAATTAAAACCATTCCTGTCCAATCTGAAAGGAAAATATACAAAGGGCAATGGTGTCTCCCTCCTGTGGTTTGTGTTCTTTAAGCCAATTTTCTTTAAAGGGACCGTTGGAGAGAATCTGGTTTCATTTTTGTAAAGCAGTGAACAAAGGCCACAAATTCCGTTCCCTCGACACCAATTCCATGCCTCTCCCCCGGCTGCTGTGTCAGACTGAACCAAACTGTTTGCAACCTCGGCGTCCTATCTGACCCTGAGCTGAGCTTCTGACTCCATATCCCCTCCGTCACCGAGACCGCCTACTTCCACCTCCGTCACATTGCCCGTCTCCGCATCTCCCTCCGCCCATTTACTGCCGAAACCCTCACCCAGGCCTTTGTCACCTCCAGACTCTGATTATTCCAATGCTCTCCTGGCCGGTCTCCCACCTTCTATCCTCCGTAAACTGGAGCTCATCCAAAACCCTGCTGCCCCGTTCACCCATCTCCCACTGGTGGTGAGCCGCCTTCTTCATCGGCCACTGCAGTCCGTGTGGTGACGGTTCTCCCACAGTGCTGTTAGGAAGGGAGTTCCAGGATTTTGACCCAGTGACGATGAAGGAACAGCGATATATTTCCAAGTCGGGATGGTGTGTGACTTGGAGGGGAACGTGCAGGTGGTGTTGTTCCCATGTACCTGCTGCTCTTGTCCTTCTAGGTGGCAGAGGTCGTGGGTTTGGGAGGTGCTGTCGAAGAAGCCTTGGCTCCTGTGGATGGTACACACTCCAGCCACAGTGCGCCGGTGGTGAAGGGAGTGAATGTTTAGGGTGGTGGATGGGGTGCCAATTAAGCGGGCTGCTTTGTCCTGGATGGTGTCGAGCTTCTTGAGTGTTGTTGGAGCTGCACTCATCCAGGCAAGTGGAGAGTATTCCATCACACTCCTGACTTGTGCCTCGTAGACGGTGGAAAGGCTTTGGGGAGTCAGGAGGTGAGTCACTCACCACAGAAAAGCTGTTGAGACTGGGGTTCAGTTGAAAATTTCAAAACTGAGATCGATAGATTTTTATTGGGTAAGGGGATTAAGGGTTACGGAACCAAGGCAGGTAAATGGAGTGAAGATACAGATCGGCCATGACCTAACTGATGGCGGAACAGGCTCGAGAGGGGCTGAATGGCCTCCTCCTGTTCCTATGATCCCTTGAAGCTGGCCCCTGCCTTGAACATATCATGAGTTTAATCCCCCACGTTGACCAAACCCCAAACTCACAGGCTACCTTAGACAGATCTTGAACTTGCCAATAGAGGGCACCCTGCTCACAGGGCAGCAAGTCAACTTCGAGAATTACTTTTAGTTTGCAGGATGTGGCTCTGAGGTTCTGGTTTTCTGTGCCGCCTGTTCGAAGTTCTGATTTCTCAGCTTCCTACTCCACACTCCAGTACTTCCCTTCCGATCTGGACGTATTCCTGAAGGTTGGATCACATAACATTGGGAATTGTTATTGCACGCCACTGTGCAAATCCCTACCCCCTGATTCCGATTATTCCAATGCTCCCCCTGGCCGGCCTCCCACCTCCCACTCTCCGTAAACTTCAGCTCATCCAAAACTCTGCTGCCCCCGTATCCTAACTCGCACCGAGTCCCGTTCACCCATCACCCCCCTGTGCTCGCTGACCTACATCGGCTCCCGGTCTGGGAACGCCTCGATTTTAAAATTCTCATCCTCGTGTTCAAATCCCTCCATGGTCTCACCCCCCCCTCCCTATCTCTGTAACCTCCTCCAACCCTCCGAGATCTCTGTGCTCCTCCAATTCTGGCTTCTTGCGCATCCCCGATTTCCATCGCTCCACCATTGGCGGCCGTGCCTTCAGCTGCCTGGGCCCTAAGCTCTGGAATTCCCTCCCTAAACCTCTCCGCCTCTCTCTCCTCCTTTAAGATGCTCCTTAAAACCTCCCTCTTTGACCGAGCTATTGGTCGCCTGTCCTAATATCTCCTGATGTGGCTCGGTGTCAAATTTTGTTTGATAATCGCTCCTGTGAAGCGCCTCGGGACGTTTTACTACGTTAAAGGCGCTATATAAATGCAGGTTGCTGTTGTTATTAATCCTACAACTCCACTCCATCCCAATGAGAGTCGTTGTGTGGCATCACCTGGGGGATGGGAGACCCCCACGAGTGGAGCCCTAGTCAGTGACATTTACACCGTGTAATCTAGGGGGCATGTAATTCCGATTCAGGGAAAGCAGAGGTAACGCCTGATATTATTTACCAAATTCTATTCACACTCGCTTTCCTCTAGAAAAGAGAAGGCTGAGGGGTGACCTGATAGAGGTCTTTACGATTATGAAGGGGTTCGATGGGGTAGATGTAGAGAGGATGCTTCCAATTGTGGGGGGAGACCAGAACTAGGGGCCATAAATATAAGAGAGTCACTAATAAATCCAATCGGGAATTCAGGAGAAACCTCTTTACCCAGAGAGTGGTGAGAATGTGGAACTCACTCCCACAAGGAGTGGTTGAGGCGAATAGTAGATGCATTTAAGGGGAAGCTGGATAAACACATGAGGGAGAAAGGAATAGAAGGATATGCTGATAGGGTGAGATGAAGAGGGGAGGGAGGAGGCTAGTGAGGAGCAGAAACGCTGGCATGGACCAGTTGGCCCGAATGGCCTGTTTCTGTGCTGCAGACTGTCCAATTCTATGGTACGCATTCTTTGAACAGGGCTGGCCGTGCCATCGTTGGCTGTGCTTTTAATAGGTCTGACCGTTCCAATGTTATAGACTCGTTGAATGCTGAGACAGTCAATAATGTTATGGGCACAATCAGAACTGGGACAGTCGGTTCTGAGAGAGCCAGACCCAGTAAGTTCAGGGACAGTGAGGGCATCAGTAGAATGAGGTTGCGGTTTGTGCTGTTGTACAGTACTGGAACGCTGTGTAATAGATCAGTATCATTTTGTGATGTTCCTTTGGTATGTCGGGCTCTCAATAAAACGATACTGACAAAAACATTCATTAAACAAAAGAAAGCAGAGAAAGATCTTGCATTTCTATAGCGCCTTTCACGACCTCAGGACGCCCCACAGCCAATGGAGTACTTTTTTGAAGCACTGTTGCAAAGTAGGAAACGCAGCAGCCAATTTGCGCACAGCAAGATCCCACAACATGATAATGACCAGATCATCTGTTTTAGTGATGTTGGTTGAGGGATAAATATCGGCCCCAGGACACCTTATGTGGTTCGCTACCAAATTTTGTCTGACTTACGCCCCTGAGAAGCGCCTTGGAACGTTTGACTAAATTTAATGCCCTGTATAAAAGCAAGTTGTGTTGTTATTGTCGTAGGAACCAATGTGGAATTTAGCCCAAAGGGTCTCACATCCTTGGCCTTCTGACCATTAAAGCTGTCTCAGATGACAAATGAAGAGCAGGCATTTGAGAAAGGTAGTAGAAGCATAGAGTTAATGCCTTAGGAAACTGGAAATAGTGGAGAGAGCGAGATAAGGCATAGAATAGAATCAGAGGGTCTTACAGCACAGAAGGAGTCCGTTCGGCCCATCGTGCCTGTGCCGGCTCTCTGAAAGAGCTATCCAAATAGTCCCACTCTCCCCCTGCTCTTTCCCCATGGCCCTGCAAATTTTTCCTTTTCAAGTATTTATCCAATTCCCTTTTGAAGGTTATGATTGAATCTGCTTCCACCGCCCTTTCAGGCAGTGCATTCCAGATCAGAACAACCCGCTACGTTAAAAAAAAATGTCTCCTCATCTCCCCCCCTCTGGTTCTTTTGCCAATTATTTTAAATCTGTGTCCTCTGGTTAATGACCCTCCTGCCATTCCTTGCATAAACTAGCCCTGTGAGTAGGAGTTAATTCCGGGCAGTAACTCAAACTCGATTCCCTTGATTCCGCTATGGCTTGTAAGATTGTGGTGTATCCTTGCCACATTTTCCAGCTGTTGTTATTGTGTCTGATATTCTCCTCCTGCTGCACATCAGTGGTAGTTGCTGTGGACAGGACTGTATTATAAAGGATTTCTTGTCCGGTTTATTTAATCCACAAGATGTGGGGAGACAGCTCTTCTCTCTCCGCTAGGTTCAGGCAAGGCGGGATTCTGATTGGGAGTTTCAGGCAAAGAAATGGCTTCAAAACAAAGGAGATACAAAGTCCCGTGTGTGAGAGAGAGGAACTGTGAGATAGAGAGAGAGGGAGAGAGGAACTGAGAGATAGAGTGAGAGAGAGAGAGAGATAGAGTGAGAGAGAGAGAGAGAGAGATAGAGTGAGAGAGAGAGAGGAACTGTGAGATAGAGTGAGAGGGAGAGAGGAACTGAGAGATAGAGTGAGAGAGAGAGAGGAGGGAGAGATAGAGAGGAACTGGGAGATAGAGTGAGAGAGAGAGAGAGGAGGGAGAGATAGAGTGAGAGAGAGAGAGGAACTGTGAGATAGAGTGAGAGAGAGAGAGGAACTGAGAGATAGAGTGAGAGAGAGAGAGAGAGAGATAGAGTGAGAGAGAGAGAGGAACTGTGAGATAGAGTGAGAGAGAGAGAGGAACTGTGAGATAGAGTGAGAGAGAGAGGAGGGAGAGATAGAGAGGAACTGAGAGATAGAGTGAGAGAGAGAGAGGAACTGTGAGATAGAGTGAGAGAGAGAGGAGGGAGAGATAGAGAGGAACTGAGAGATAGAGTGAGAGAGAGAGAGAGGAGGGAGAGATAGAGTGAGAGAGAGAGAGGAACTGTGAGATAGAGTGAGAGAGAGAGAGGAACTGTGAGATAGAGTGAGAGAGAGAGAGAGAGGGAGAGATAGAGTGAGAGAGAGAGAGGAACTGAGAGATAGAGTGAGAGAGAGAGGAACTGAGAGATAGAGTGAGAGAGAGAGAGGAACTGTGAGATAGAGTGAGAGAGAGAGAGGAACTGAGAGATAGAGTGAGAGAGAGAGGAGGGAGAGATAGAGAGGAACTGAGAGATAGAGTGAGAGAGAGAGAGAGGAGGGAGAGATAGAGTGAGAGAGAGAGAGGAACTGTGAGATAGAGTGAGAGAGAGAGAGGAACTGAGAGATAGAGTGAGAGAGAGAGAGAGGAGGGAGAGATAGAGAGAGAGAGAGAGAGGAACTGAGAGATTGAGAGAGAGAGAGAGAGAGAGGAACTGAGAGATAGAGTGAGAGAGAGGAGGGAGAGATAGAGAGAGAGAGAGAGAGAGGAACTGAGAGATTGAGAGAGAGAGAGAGAGGAGGGAGAGATAGAGTGAGAGAGAGAGAGGAACTGTGAGATAGAGTGAGAGAGAGAGAGAAGGGAGAGAGGCAGGAACAGGAGATAGAGTGAGAGAGAGGGACTGTGAGATAGAGAGAGAGAGAGAGGGAAGAACTGAGAGATAGAGAGAGAGAGGGACTGAGAGATAGAGTGAGAGGGAGAGAGAGGGACTGAGAGATAGAGTGAGAGATAGAGAAGAACTGAGAGATAGAGTGAGAGAGAGAGAGGAACTGAGAGATAGAGTGAGAGGGAGAGAAGAACTGAGAGATAGAGTGAGAGAGAGAGAGGAACTGAGAGTTGGAGTGAGAGAGAGAGAGTGAGAGATAGAGTGAGAGAGAGAGAGGAACTGAGAGTTAGAGAGAGAGAGAGAGTGAGAGATAGAGTGAGAGAGAGAGAGGAACTGAGAGATAGAGTGAGAGAGAGGAACTGAGAGATAGAGTGAGAGAGAGGAACTGAGAGATAGAGTGAGAGAGAGAGAGAGGAGGGAGAGAGGCAGGAAAAGGAGATACAGTGAGAGAGAGGGACTGTGAGATAGAGTGAGAGAGAGGAACTGAGAGATAGAGTGAGAGAGAGAGAGGAGGGAGAGATAGAGTGAGAGAGAGAGAGGAGGGAGAGATAGAGTGAGAGAGAGAGAGGAGGGAGAGATAGAGGGAGAGAGAGAGAGAGGAGGGAGAGATAGAGTGAGAGAGAGAGGAGGGAGAGATAGAGTGAGAGAGAGAGAGGAGGGAGAGAGGCAGGAACAGGAGATACAGTGAGAGAGAGGGACTGTGGGATAGAGAGAGAGAGAGAGAGGGACTGAGAGATAGAGTGAGAGAGAGAGAGGGACTGAGAGATAGAGTGAGAGAGAGAGAGGAACTGAGAGATAGAGTGAGAGAGAGAGAGTGAGAGATAGAGTGAGAGAGAGAGAGGAACTGAGAGATAGAGTGAGAGAGAGAGAAGAACTGAGAGATAGAGTGAGAGAGAGAGAGGAACTGAGAGATAGAGTGTGAGAGAGAGAAAGAGAGAGAGAGGAGGGAGAGATAGAGTGAGAGAGAGAGAGGAGGGAGAGATAGAGTGAGAGAGAGAGAGAGAGAGAGAGAGAGTGAGAGAGAGAAGAACTGAGAGATAGAGTGAGAGAGAGAGCGGAACTGAGAGATAGAGTGTGAGAGAGAGAGAGAGAGGAGGGAGAGATAGAGTGAGAGAGAGAGAGAGAGATAGAGTGAGAGAGAGAGAGGGAGAGATGCAGGAAAAGGAGATACAGTGAGAGGAACCGAGAGATAGAGTGAGAGAGAAAGAGAGGAGGGAGAGAGGTAGGAAAAGGAGATACAGTGAGAGAGAGGAACTGAGAGATAGAGTGAGAGAGAGGAACTGAGAGATAGAGTGAGAGAGAGGAACTGAGAGATAGAGTGAGAGAGAGAGAGGAGGGAGAGATAGAGTGAGAGAGAGAGAGGAGGGAGAGATAGAGTGAGAGAGAGAGAGAGGAGGGAGAGAGGCAGGAAAAGGAGGTACAGTGAGAGAGAGGGACTGTGAGATAGAGAGAGGAACTGAGAGATAGAGTGAGAGAGAGAGAGAGGGGAGAGAGGCAGGAAAAGGAGATACAGTGAGAGGAACTGAGAGATAGAGAGAGGAACTGAGAGATAGAGTGAGAGAGAGGAACTGAGAGATAGAGTGAGAGAGAGAGAGGATGGAGAGAGGCAGGAAAAGGAGATACAGTGAGAGAGAGGGACTGTGAGATAGAGTGAGAGAGAAGAACTGAGAGATAGAGTGAGAGAGAGAGAGGAACTGAGAGATAGAGAGAGAGAGGAACTGTGAGATAGAGTGAGAGAGAGAGAGGATGGAGAGAGGCAGGAAAAGGAGATACAGTGAGAGAGAGGGACTGTGAGATAGAGTGAGAGAGAAGAACTGAGAGATAGAGTGAGAGAGAGAGAGGAGGGAGAGAGGCAGGAACAGGAGATATAGTGAGAGAGAGGGACTGAGAGATAGAGTGAGAGAGAGAGAGAGGGACTGAGAGATGGAGTGAGAGAGAGGAGGGAGAGGTGCAGGAAAAGGAGATACAGTGAGAGAGAGGGACTGAGAGATAGAGAGAGAGAGAGAGAGAGGAACTGAGAGATAGAGTGAGAGAGAGAGAGGAACTGAGAGATAGAGTGAGAGAGAGAGAGGAACTGAGAGATAGAGTGAGAGAGAGAGAGGAACTGAGAGATGGAGTGAGAGAGAGAGAGGAACTGACAGATGGAGTGAGAGAGAGAGAGGAACTGAGAGATAGAGTGAGAGAGAGAGAGAGGGGAGAGTCAGGAAAAGGAGATACAGTGAGAGAGAGGGACTGTGAGATAGAGAGAGAGAGAGAGGAACTGAGAGATAGAGTGAGCGAGAGAGAGAGGAGGGAGAGATAGAGCGAGAGAGGGAGAGGAGGGAGAGATAGAGTGAGAGAGAGAGAGGGAGAGATGCAGGAAAGGGAGATACAGTGAGAGGAACTGAGAGATAGAGTGAGAGAGAAAGAGAGGAGGGAGAGAGGTAGGAAAAGGAGGTACAGTGAGAGAGAGGAACTGAGAGATAGAGTGAGAGAGAGGAACTGAGAGATAGAGTGAGAGAGAGAGAGAGAGAGGAGGGAGAGAGGCAGGAACAGGAGATACAGTGAGAGAGAGGGACTGTGAGATAGAGTGAGAGAGAGAGAGAGGAACTGAGAGATAGAGTGAGAGAGAGAGAGGAGGGAGAGATAGAGAGAGAGAGAGAGGAGTGAGAGAGAGAGAGAGAGGAGGGAGAGATGCAGGAAAAGGAGGTACAGTGAGAGAGAGGGACTGTGAGATAGAGTGAGAGAGAGAGAGAGGGGAGAGAGGCAGGAAAAGGAGATACAGTGAGAGGAACTGAGAGATAGAGAGAGGAACTGAGAGATAGAGTGAGAGAGAGGAACTGAGAGATAGAGTGAGAGAGAGGAACTGAGAGATAGAGTGAGAGAGAGAGAGAGGAGGGAGAGAGGCAGGAAAAGGAGATACAGTGAGAGAGAGGGACTGTGAGATAGAGTGAGAGAGAGGAACTGAGAGATAGAATGAGAGAGAGAGAGAGGAGGGAGAGAGGCAGGAACAGGAGATATAGTGAGAGAGAGGGACTGAGAGATAGAGTGAGAGAGAGAGAGGAGGGAGAGATGCAGGAAAAGGAGATACAGTGAGAGGAACTGAGAGATAGCGTGAGAGAGAAAGAGAGGAGGGAGCGAGGTAGGAAAAGGAGATACAGTGAGAGAGAGGAACTGTGAGATAGAGTGAGAGAGAGAGAGGAACTGAGAGATGGAGTCAGAGAGAGAGGGAAGAGGCAGGAAAAGGGGATACAGTGAGAGAGAGGGACTGTGAGATAGAGAGAGAGAGAGAGAGAGGAACTGAGAGATAGAGTGAGAGAGAGAGAGGAACTGAGAGATAGAGTGAGAGAGAGTGAGGAACTGAGAGATAGAGTGAGAGAGAGAGGAACTGAGAGATAGAGTGAGAGAGAGAGAGGAACTGTGAGATAGAGTGAGAGAGAGAGAGAGGAACTGAGAGATAGAGTGAGAGAGAGAGAGAGGAACTGAGAGATACAGTGAGGGAGAGAGAGGAACTGAGAGATAGAGTGAGCGAGAGAGAGAGGAGGGAGAGAGGCAGGAACAGGAGATATAGTGAGAGAGAGGGACTGAGAGATAGAGTGAGAGAGAGAGGAGGGAGAGATGCAGGAAAAGGAGATACAGTGAGAGGAACTGAGAGATAGCGTGAGAGAGAAAGAGAGGAGCGAGAGAGGTAGGAAAAGGAGATACAGTGAGAGAGAGGAACTGTGAGATAGAGTGAGAGAGAGAGAGGAACTGAGAGATGGAGTGAGAGAGAGAGAGAGGGGAGAGGCAGGAAAAGGAGATACAGTGAGAGAGAGGGACTGTGAGATAAAGAGAGAGAGAGAGGAACTGAGAGATAGAGTGAGAGAGAGAGAGAGGAACTGAGAGATAGAGTGAGAGAGAGAGAGGAACTGAGAGATAGAGTGAGAGAGAGAGAGGAACTGAGAGATAGAGTGAGAGAGAGAGAGGAACTGAGAGATAGAGTGAGAGAGAGAGAGGAACTGAGAGATAGAGTGAGAGAGAGAGAAGAACTGTGAGATAGAGTGAGAGAGAGAGATGAACTGAGAGATAGAGAGAGAGAGGAACTGTGAGATAGAGCGAGAAAGAGAGGGGAGGGAGAGAGGCAGGAACAGGAGATATAGTGAGAGAGAGGGACTGAGAGATGGAGTGAGAGAGAGAGGAGGGAGAGATGCAGGAAAAGGAGATACAGTGAGAGGAACTGAGAGATAGAGTGAGAGAGAAAGAGAGGAGGGAGAGAGGTAGGAAAAGGAGATACAGTGAGAAAGAGGAACTGCGATAGAGTGAGAGAGAAAGAGAGGAGGGAGAGAGGTAGAAAAAGGAGATACAGTGAGAGGAATTGTGAGAGGGTGAGAGAGAAAGAGAGGAGGGAGATAGAGATAGATAGAAAAATAGATACAGAAAGGGAGAGGGGGACCGTGAGATAGAGGTAGACTGAGAGAGAAAGAGAGGAGAGAGGGGTGAATAAGAGATAGAGAGATAGAGAGAACAATGGAGAGAGGTGGCAATAGAGCAAGCAAGAGAGAGAACTGAGAGATAGAGGGAGAAAAAGAGGGAGTCGAGTTATAGATAAAGATACAAAGAGTGAGTGAGGCAGAGAGAGCACTAGACACCTAGGAGAGAGAAAGGCACAAAGATTGAAAGAGAGAGAATAATAAATGGAACATCTTAGTGCTTCTCAGAAAAGTCCCCACGGCAGACGGTTTTAGTGACAGACTGATGACTTTCTTCGTTGAGTGACGTTATTCCCCAATTCATATCGTTGCAGCTCAGGTCGAGGCCGGAGTGAAGATTTCTATTCCAGATTCCAAACACACTCGGTGGTAACGATGATCGGAACTGAATCTGGGGACTAACGTCCAGTCAGCATGGTGTTCGCCCGAGGTCCAATAGTTACCTGGGACGAAATTGTACTGTGTGATATTAGTAATGATCAGACTTGGCACCAGTGGGGGTGTGAGACTGTGTGAGTATAACTCCAGTGGGGTGTGATACTGTCAGTATATCTCCAGTGGGGTGTGACACTGTGTGAGTATAACTCCAGTGGGGTGTGACACTGGGTGAGTATAACTCCAGTGGGGGTGTGACACTGTGTGAGTATAGCTCCAGTGGGGGTGTGACACTGTGTGAGTTTAACTCCAGTGGGGGTGTGACACTGTGTGAGTTTAACTCCAGTGGGGGTGTGACACTGTGTGAGTATAACTCCAGTGGGGTGTGAGACTGTGTGAGTTTAACTCCAGTGTGGGTGTGACACTGTCAGTATAACTCCAGTGGGGTGTGACACTGTGTGAGTATAACTCCAGTGGGGTGTGACACTGTGTGAGTTTAACTCCAGTGTGGGTGTGACACTGTGTGAGTTTAACTCCAGTGTGGGTGTGACACTGTGTGAGTATAACTCCAGTGGGGTGTGACACTGTGTGAGTATAACTCCAGTGGGGGTGAGACACTGTGTGAGTATAACTCCAGTGGGGTGTGACACTGTGTGAGTTTAACTCCAGTGTGGGTGTGACACTGTGTGAGTTTAACTCCAGTGTGGGTGTGACACTGTGTGAGTATAACTCCAGTGGGGTGTGACACTGTGTGAGTATAACTCCAGTGGGGGTGAGAGACTGTGTGAGTATAACTCCAGTGGGGTGTGACACTGTGTCAGTATAACTCCAGTGGGGGTGTGACACTGTGTGAGTATAACTCCAGTGGGGGTGTGACACTGTGAGTATAACTCCAGTGGGGGTGTGACACTGTGTGAGTATAACTCCAGTGGGGGTGTGACACTGTGTGAGTATAGCTCCAGTGGGGGTGTGACACTGTGTCAGTATAACTCCAGTGGGGTGTGAGACAGTGTGAGTATAACTCCAGTGGGGTGTGACACTGTGAGTATAACTCCAGTGGGGGTGTGACACTGGGTGAGTATAGCTCCAGTGGGGGTGTGACACTGTGTGAGTATAACTCCAGTGGGGTGTGACACTGTGTGAGTTTAACTCCAGTGGGGTGTGAGACTGTGTGAGTATAACTCCAGTGGGGGTGTGACACTGGGTGAGTATAGCTCCAGTGGGGGTGTGACACTGTGTGAGTATAGCTCCAGTGGGGTGTGACACTGTGTGAGTATAACTCCAGTGGGGTGTGACACTGGGTGAGTATAGCTCCAGTGGGGGTGTGAGACAGTGTGAGTATAGCTCCAGTGGGGTGTGACACTGTGTGAGTATAATTCCAGTGGGGTGTGACACTGGGTGAGTATAGCTCCAGTGGGGGTGTGACACTGTGTGAGTATAACTCCAGTGGGGTGTGAGACTGTGTGAGTTTAACTCCAGTGGGGTGTGACACTGTGTGAGTTTAACTCCAGTGGGGTGTGAGACTGTGTGAGTTTAACTCCAGTGGGGTGTGACACTGTGTGAGTTTAACTCCAGTGGGGTGTGAGACTGTGTGAGTTTAACTCCAGTGGGGGTGTGACACTGTGTGAGTTTAACTCCAGTGGGGTGTGAGACTGTGTGAGTTTAACTCCAGTGGGGGTGTGACACTGTGTGAGTTTAACTCCAGTGGGGTGTGACACTGTGTGAGTATAACTCTAGTGGGGGTGTGACACTGGGTGAGTATAGCTCCAGTGGGGGTGTGAGACAGTGTGAGTATAACTCCAGTGGGGTGTGACACTGTGTCAGTATAACTCCAGTGGGATGTGAGACAGTGTGAGTATAACTCCAGTGTATAAACATACTCCAACATCGAGTGTTTAAACACATTGCAGAATCTTCCCAATGTTGTGAGATTATGTCGTACTCTCCGACTGCAACCTTTACACAACTGGATAAGCTGACAGAACTCTCCCCTGGTGGACACTGTAATTCACAGTGAGAGTATAACTGGGATCCAGCCAGCTATGCCTTACACTCTGAGACTGGAGGTGCAATATAACAATACTATATACGGACTTGTTAACAGACGGGGTATAGAGGATGATTTAGAATAAGAGATACGCCTATTGAGATCCCATCTCTTTGTCCCCTTGCTCTCCCTCTGGAATTAAAGGCCAGTTACCAATATGCCAACCTGGGACTTGGGGCTATGAGATTCAGTCTCCCTCCCTCTCTGGGGTCATTGTAAAGAACTTTGAAATCCCTCCTTGGAGCAGTGAATTAAAAACAGGTCATTAAGTTAACATACAGACTGCTCCTAACAGTTAATACCATTATTAATGATTCCAATCCCCTCCTGGCCGGCCTCCCACCTTCCACCCTCCCTAAACTTGAGCTCATCCAAAACTTTGGTACCCCGTATCCTGACTCGCACCAAGTCCCGTTCACCCATCACCCCGCTGTGCTCGCTGACCCACATCGGTTCCCAGTCCCGAATTTAAAATTCTCATCCCCGTGTTCAAATCTCGCCCCTCCCTATCTCTGTGACCTCCTCCAGCCCTACAACCCTCCGAGATCTCTGCGCTCCTCCGATTCTGACCTCTTGCGATTTCCATCGCTCCACCATTGGCGGCCGTGCCTTCAGCTGCCTGGGCCCTAAGCTCTGTAATTCCCTCCCTAAACCTCTCCGCCTCTCTCTCCTCCTTTAAGATGCTCCTTAAAACCTGCCTCTTTGACCAAGCTTTTGGTCACCTGTCCTAATATCTCCTTATGTAGCTCGGTGTCAAATTCTGTTTGATAATCGCTCCTGTGAAGAGCCTCGGGACGTTTTACTACATTAAAGGCGCTATATAAATGCAAGTTATTGTTGTTGGTTCATATAAACACACCAACAACACACCAGTCACAGCAACTCACAGGCTGAAACAGAATTGCTTAAAATGGCATTTTATCCCCAGAAAATCAATAAAAATTCATGCCCGACAATAGCAAGGATTGTCTCACGGAGCAATTACATGGGATACATTGATTGACTGAAGGATATTTTTGGTAAGGCAGCAGGTCCTGATGAATGGTTGGCACTGGTGACTACCAAACAGTGAGGAGCTTAACCAGTCAACAAGTAACTAATCTAGTCATTTCAACTAGTATTACTAACAAGCTCTGTTGAGTTATTACTTGTCTGCTCATGTTGGAAGTCCGTTTTTCCTTATTTTGGGACGGTCTTCTGGTCACTGACCAGTTGACAATCTCAAGGGTTTGGTCAAGTGATGCCTTGTGTAAGAGGGCGCAGGTTGTAAGATTCAGATGTACCCCGGAGCGGGGGGGAAGGGGGAGCTGGTTAATCTGCCATGGGAACCTGATCAATGCTCCATTAGTTTGTGTCAAATAGACAAAAGACGAGGAGATTCCCATTGGGGTCACACTTGCTGTTGGATCTCCATGTCCAACTCTCACGACCTGGCGTTCGCTAACACCAATTACCATCAACGCTCGCGGATCTCGTGAAAAACGAGGGCCCAATGAGAGCCTTCGTTTCTGGCGACTTGGCGTCTTCGAGCAATCCCTGAGGAGAAGCCGAGTAAACCCCCCCATAACAATCCGACGCCTCTGAACGGCACCTCCCTCGGGAACGTAAGACGGTCCAACTCTGACCTGACTGAGTCTGACTGGGAGTGGAGAGGTCCCCGTTTGCCAAGGAATTGCCCCTTGATCTGGCGGCTGGCGTTCGGGTCTGATCTTTGATTTGCCCCAAGCTAATTTGATTAACAAGCAGGAGAGAGAAGAAAATGCGGGGTCTGAGGGCCTTTTCTGGGATGGAGTCCGGCTTCCACCAGGACCTTAACTGCTGCGTTCTCTGCCCAATATAATGTTGGCTATCTAACTGTGTAATAAGGGATGCTATTCAGACATATGCAAGGGTCCGTTAGATTTTCTGCACAACGGCCGAGGTGGTGGAAGGCAGACTGTCACCTCCGGTACTGTAGCCGGGCTGGTTGTCCATTTGGTTGAGGTGGATCACAACTTGCCCCTCTTCCCTCTGGCTCCTGTAGCAGGGAGAAAGCAGGCCCATCCAGGGGGAAGTGACAGAGCAGATTCTCCATAACAGGTCGTTCAAGGACTTCCTGAACTCTTTGCTCATCAGGCAGTAGATGATGGGGTTGAGGCAGCTGTTGGTGTTGGCCAAGCAGATGGTCAACGGGTGGATGTAGGTGTGGGTGATGTAGTAGGCTCTGTCCAAGTGGGCCAGTTCCAGTTTAACCAAGACCCCCCAGAAGGTTATGGCGTGGTTGGGTAGCCAACAGAGAAAGAAGGACAGCACAATGATTATGACCAACCTGGTAACATTGGATGCCCTTTTTGGATTCTCACCGTTTGGATTATGGCGTCTTAGAAGGAATAGGACTGAAATATAACTTACAGATATGACCATCAAGGGCAAAATGAAAGCCACCAGGATTTTCAGGATCTGATAGACTTCTGGCCAATATCCCTCATCTGGGAATTTCTGGATGCACAGTTCCTCGCCCTGAATATTGATGGTCCTGGAATATATGGTCGGGGGTAAACTGACTGCAACGGCAACCAGCCAGATGACGAGGCTGACCCATTTTACCATGCACGGTCTGAAGGAGGTCCTGCCCGGCCTGAGGGTCTGCACCACCGAGCAGTACCGGCTGACGCTCATGGCGGTCAGGAAGAAGACGCTGGCGTACATGTTGAGCACGGTGATGAAGAGGACTAGCTTGCACATGGCGTTGCCGAAGGGCCAGCTGAGGTCCAGGGCGACCTCGGCCGCCCAGAAGGGCAGCACCAGGACGAAGTGGAAATCGGCCAGCGCCAGGTTGAGGACGAAGAAGTTGATGGTGAACTGGTTCCGCCCGTTGATCCCTCTGCTCAGGTACAGAACCAGGAGGTTCCCGAAGAGCCCCACGGCGCAAACGACGGAGTACAGTAGCGCCATAACGATTCGTAAAACGTGCGAACCGTTCGGTAGCAGCAGATCGCCCACTGGCCGTTCCAGAGAGGTGGTCCCTGCGAGAGAGGTGCCATTGGAAGTCTCCATGGAACTCACCGACTGGTCAATACCCGCCTGCATTGCCCCAAACTGCAGTAGCAGAACTTAGAAAAGGGAACCGCAAGTTAGTTGGTCTGATTTTACTGTTCTGGGTCCTCCAGACGCTATTCAACCTTGGAAGCTCTCCGGCTGCAATGGTCCTCCCTCCTCAATTGGTTAAATTTTGAGGCTCCTCGCCTTGTAAGTCCCCCTTCTCGTTCTGTGCCTCAAGACGAATCTTTCCACTCCTCTCTGACTTCTGCAAGGTTTCTCTCTCTCTTTTTCTGACACACACACACACACACCCGGCGTCACTTCCACCCCCGCTCAGCCAACTTTTAAGTAGCGATTGGAATTCACCGGTCGCTCTGGACTGTTTTGACATCCTCTGCTCCCAGCTCGGTCTAATTCTCCAAGGAGGCGGAAAATTCCTGCAGGGACTCAATGCTTATTGGTTGTGATTGTTGGGGGGAGTGGAGGAGAGAAGGAGTGGTATCTCCATGTATCTTCACTCCCTTCAAGACAAAGCGAGGAGACATCTTCCCCTTACTCTTACTCCCCCACAGCTCCTAGCCTCTCACCGTCGAGAAAATATTCCGATTTGTCTCTCTCGGATCTAAACTGGATGACCTCACACCCACTTTGGATTCGAGAAGGATAAATCGGAATATTTTTCTTATGCAGTGAAGCCTTGATGACAGCGTTCAAACTATTCCACAGAGTTTGCAGATTTACAAAGCCGTGAGGAATTGTCTGGACAGACATCCAAAGGTTCAATATCAAATACTCCCCGATTATACAGCAATTGTCATTGCAATGTTTCCCAGTGAGGTGTCGCCCTGTGTGTCCATTGTGTGAACAACGCAAGAGTAGGAATAGACTGGGTATTAGGAGGCTCTACTATTCCCAGAGAATAGTAGAGTGTTGCCAGTAGTGGGTGCTGACTCTCTGCACACCTTAAAAAGAGGGAGCTGGACCCGGCCCTGACTGGGACAGAGATCGCATCATCTAGAATGTTAGTGGCTTTACAGCTAACACCTGGTCCATGTGATCTCCTGGACTGGTTTCAATCGCCTGAGGGGGTCGGAGAGGAATTTTCCAGAGTGTTTTTCCCTTATTGGCCCTGGGTTTTATTCTCCTTTCTCCGTGGAGATTACACGGCTGCGGGAGGTTGGGAGGGGAGGGAGAAGGTGTTTGGTAATGATGCCCCGGCCATCATGGTGTGGGGCAGGCTTCATGGACCAGCTGGTCTTTTCCTGCCCATCAATTTTGTATTAAATTCACAGGAATGTACAAAACCTTGCTTCTGTCAGCTGTAACCATAGCAGGCAGGGTCTTCAATGGTTGGCAGGCAGGGTCTTCGATGGTTGGCAGGCAGGGTCTTCGATGGTTGGCAGGCATGGTCTTCGATGGTTGGCAGGCAGGGTCTTCAATGGTTGGCAGGCAGGGTCTTCAATGGGTTGCAGGCAGGATCTTCAATGGTTGGCAGGCAGGGTCTTCAATGGTTGGCAGGCAGGGTCTTCAATGGGTTGCAGGCAGGGTCTTCGATGGTTGGCATGCAGGGTCTTCAGAGATTGGCATGCTGGATCTTCAATGGTTGGCAGGCAGGGTCTTCAGTGGTTGGCAGGCAGGGTCTTCAGTGGTTGGCAGGCAGTGTTTTCAATGGTTGGCAGGCAGGGTCTTCAATGGTTGGCAGGCAGGGTTTTCAATGGTTGGCATGCTGGATCTTCAATGGTTGGCATGCTGGATCTTCAATGGTTGGCAGGCAGGGTATTCAATGGTTGGCAGGCAGGGCCTTCAATGGTTGGCAGGCAGGGTCTTCAATGGTTGGCAGGCAGGGTTTTCAATGTTTTTTTTAATTCGTTCACGGGATGTGGGCGTCGCTGGCAAGGCCGGCATTTATTGCCCATGCCTAATTGCCCTCGAGAAGGTGGTGGTGAGCCGCCTTCTTGAACCGCTGCAGTCCGTGTGGTGACGGTTCTCCCACAGTGCTGTTAGGAAGGGAGTTCCAGGATTTTGACCCAGCGACAATGAAGGAACGGCGATATATTTCCAAGTCGGGATGGTGTGTGACTTGGAGGGGAACGTGCAGGTGGTGTTGTTCCCATGCGCCTGCTGCCCTTGTCCTTCTAAGTGGTAGAGGTCGCGGGTTTGGGAGGTGCTGTCGAAGAAGCCTTGGCGAGTTGCTGCAGTGCATCCTGTGGATGGTGCACACTGCAGCCACAGTGCGCCGGTGGTGAAGGGAGTGAATGTTTAGGGTGGTGGATGGGGTGCCAATCAAGCGGGCTGCTTTATCTTGGATGGTGTCGAGCTTCTTGAGTGTTGTTGGAGCTGCACTCATCCAGGCAAGTGGAGAGTATTCCATCACACTCCTGACTTGTGCCTTGTAGATGGTGGAAAGGCTTTGGGGAGTCAGGAGGTGAGTCACTCGCCGCAGAATACCCAGCCTCTGACCTGCTCTCGTAGCCACAGTATTTATATGGCTGGTCCAGTTAAGTTTCTGGTCAATGGTGACCCCCAGGATGTTGATGGTGGGGGATTCGGCGATGGTAATGCCGTTGAATGTCAAGGGGAGGTGGTTAGACTCTCTCTTGTTGGAGATGGTCATTGCCTGGCATTTATCTGGCGCGAATGTTACTTGCCACTTATCAGCCCAAGCCTGGATGTTGTCCAGGTCTTGCTGCATGCAGGCTCGGACTGCTTCATTATCTGATGGGTTGCGAATGGAACTGAACACTGTGCAGTCATCAGCGAACATCCCCATTTCTGACCTTATGATGGAGGGAAGGTCATTGATGAAGCAGCTGAAGATGGTTGGGCCTAGGACACTGCCCTGAGGAACTCCTGCAGCAATGCCCTGGGGCTGAGATGATTGGCCTCCAACAACCACTACCATCTTCCTTTGTGCTAGGTATGACTCCAACCACTGGAGAGTTTTCCCCCTGATTCCCATTGACTTCAATTTTACTAGGGCTCCTTGGTGCCACACTCGGTCAAATGCTGCCTTGATGTCAAGGGCAGTCACTCTCACCTCACCTCTGAAATTCAGCTCTTTTGTCCATGTTTGGACAAAGGCTGTAATGAGGTCTGGAGCCGAGTGGTCCTGGCGGAACCCAAACTGAGCATCGGTGAGCAGGTTATTGGTGAGTAAGTGCCGCTTGATAGCACTGTCGACGACACCTTCCATCACTTTGCTGATGATTGAGAGTAGACTGATGGGGCGGTAATTGGCCGGATTGGATTTGTCCTGCTTTTGTGGACAGGACATACCTGGGCAATTTTCCACATTGTAGCTGTACTGGAACAGCTTGGCTAGAGGCGCAGCTAGTTCTGGAGCACAAGTCTTCAGCACTACAGCTGGGATGTTGTCAGGGCCCATAGCCTTTGCTGTATCCAGTGCACTCAGCCGTTTCTTGATATCACGTGGAGTGAATCGAATTGGCCGAAGACTGGCTTCCGTGATGGTGGGGATATCAGGAGGAGGCTGAGATGGATTATCCACTCGGCACTTTTGGCTGAAGATGTTTGCAAACGCTTCAGCCTTGTCTTTTGCACTCACGTGCTGGACTCCGCCATCATTGAGAATGGGGATGTTTGCAGAGCCTCCTCCTCCCGTTAGTTGTTTAATTGTCCACCACCATTCACGACTGGATGTGGCAGGACTGCAGAGCTTTGATCTGATCCGTTGGTTGTGGAATCGCTTAGCTCTGTCTATAGCATGTTGCTTCCGCTGTTTAGCATGCATGTAGTCCTGAGTTGTAGCTTCACCAGGTTGGCACCTCATTTTTAGGTACGCCTGGTGCTGCTCCTGGCATGCTCTTCTACACTCCTCATTGAACCAGGGTTGATCCCCTGGCTTGTTGGTAATGGTCTTCAATGGTTGGCAGGCAGGGTCTTCAATGGTTGGCATGCTGGATCTTCAATGGTTGGCATGCTGGATCTTCAATGGTTGGCAGGCAGGGTCTTCAATGGTTGGCAGGCAGGGCCTTCAATGGTTGGCAGGCAGCGTCTTCAATGGTTGGCAGGCAGGGTTTTCAATGGTTGGCATGCTGGATCTTCAGTGGGTGGCATGCTGGGTCTTCAATGGTTGGCATGCTGGGTCTTCAGTGGGTGGCATGCTGGGTCTTCAATGGTTGGCAGGCAGGGCCTTCAATGGTTGGCAGGCAGGGCCTTCAATGGTTGGCAGGCAGGGTTTTCAATGGTTGGCATGCTGGATCTTCAATGGTTGGCAGGCAGAGTTTTCAATGGTTGGCAGGCAGGTTCTTCATTGGTTGGCAGGCAGGGTTTTCAATGGTTGGCAGGCAGGGTTTTCAATGGTTGGCAGGCAGGGTCTTCAATGGGTGGCATGCAGGGTCTTCAATGGTTGGCATGCTGGGTCTTCAGTGGGTGGCATGCTGGGTCTTCAATGGTTGGCAGGCAGGGCCTTCAATGGTTGGCAGGCAGGGCCTTCAATGGTTGGCAGGCAGGGTTTTCAATGGTTGGCATGCTGGATCTTCAATGGTTGGCAGGCAGAGTTTTCAATGGTTGGCAGGCAGGGTTTTCAATGGTTGGCAGGCAGGGTCTTCAATGGGTGGCATGCAGGGTTTTCAATGGTTGGCAGGCAGGGTCTTCAATGGTTGGCATGCTGGGTCTTCAGTGGGTGGCATGCTGGGTCTTCAATGGTTGGCAGGCAGGGCCTTCAATGGTTGGCAGGCAGGGTTTTCAATGGTTGGCATGCTGGATCTTCAATGGTTGGCAGGCAGAGTTTTCAATGGTTGGCAGGCAGGTTCTTCATTGGTTGGCAGGCAGGGTTTTCAATGGTTGGCAGGCAGGGTTTTCAATGGTTGGCAGGCAGGGTCTTCAATGGGTGGCATGCAGGGTTTTCAATGGTTGGCAGGCAGGATCTTCAATGGTTGGCAGGCAGGGTTTTCAATGGTTGGCAGGCAGGGTCTTCGATGAATGGCATGCTGGGTCTTCGATGGTTGGCAGGCAGGGTCTTCAATGAGTGGCATGCTGGGTCTTCAGTGGGTTGCATGCTGGGCCTTCAATGGTTGGCATGCTGGGTCTTCAGTGGGTTGCATGCTGGGCCTTCAATGGTTGGCATGCTGGGTCTTCAATGGTTGGCATGCTGGGTCTTCAATGGGTTGAATGCTGGGTCTGCAAGGGGTTGCACGGAGTGCCCATAGCATGTGAAGCTCCTTCCTGTGGTTTGCTACTGGTTTCTCTTTAGTGGATGCAGGTGATTAATTCTTCCCCCTCACCGTTAAATCTCTTTCTGCCACATTAAATGTCTTGCCCTTAACTTTACTTCCTGTAAGTGTCACACTTACTTCTTGTAACACTTTCTCTATCACTCTTTGGTGATTGACGGAAAGTAGAAAATCATAAAATCAGAATTGGATATTGATCAGGAATAGGCACCTTGCCTGATTCCCTTCCTCCACAGCCAAGGAATGTTGAGGACAATTATCTGAACCAAATATTATAGAGCGAGAGAGAGAAAGAAACAAAAACAAGATAAAGAGGGAGGGGTGAGAGAGAGAGCGCGAGACACAGGAAGAGAGACCGATTGAGGGGACAAATAGAAATGAGGAAACAATGAATGTGCCAGAGAGGAAACAGGGGAAGGGATCAAGAGAAACAGAGAGGCCATGCAATAGAAACACTGACCGTATGGAGAAACAGCGACAGAGAGCAAAATAGAGTAGATAGATAAGAAAAGTGCACAGCGAGTGAGAGAGACAAACAGTTACATATATATCTCCATAACGTATTAAATGTCTTGCAGTACTTCCTATAAGTGTCACACTTCCTGTAAGTGTCACACTCACTTCCTGTAACACTTCCGTCGCCTCACACTTAAGAATCATAGCAAGGTTACAGCACGGAAGGAGGCCATTCGGCCCATCGAGTCTACGCTAGCTCTATGCAAGAGCAATCCAGCTAGTCCCGCTCCCCTGACCTATCCTCCATAGCCCTGCAATTTTTTTTCCTTTCAAGTACTTATCCAGTTCCCTTTTGAATCTGCCCCTCGGGCAGCGCATTCCAGATCCTAACCACTCGCTGTGTGAAAAAAAGTTGTTCCTCATGTCGCCTTTGGTTCCTTTGCCCTGTTTTCCCGATCAATCTTTGTTAATTGGCTGGAGGGAGAACATTAGAAAATTAGAATTGGATATTGGTCAGCAGTAGGGACAATTTCCTCCCTCCACAGCACAGAGATGCTGAGGACAATTGTGATCTCTGAGCTGCCAGACTTGGCTCAGTGTTAGCACTCTTTCCACTAAAGTCATGAGGTTGTGGGTTCCAAGCCCTACGCTGGAGATTCCTAGCCTGGTATTGGAGTGCTGCACTCTCGGAGAGGCCGTTCTTTTGGATGAGACGTTAAACCAGAGCCTCATCCACCCTCTCAGGTGGATGTAAAAGATCCCACGGCCACACTATTGGAAGAAGAGCGGGGGGAGTTCTCCCCGGTGCCCTGTTCAACATTTATCCCTCAACCAACATCACTAAAACAGACCATCTGGTCATTTATTTTGTTGCTGTTTGTGGGATCTTGCTGTGCGCAAATTGGCTGCTGCGTTTCCCTACATTACAACAGTGACTACACTTCAGAAGTACTTCATTGGCTGTAAAGCGCTTTGGGATGTCCTGAGGTTGTGAAAGACACTATATAAATGCAAGTTTTTTTTAAAATCAGGTAACAGCACATACAAAGGGATCTAACCTGTGACCTTCCAATCTGTATGTCTCCGCTACAATGACTGTAGTAGTAATGGTGAATATCAATTAATACTCCATTAGAGGGAAGTGGGTAACCACACAATGCACATTCACTGGCCGTGTTCTGGGCAAATTCTGTTCAAATCCCTCCATGGCCCTCGCCCCCCTCCCTATCTCTGTAACCTCCTCCAACCCCACAGCCCTCTGAGATCTCTGCGCTCCTCCAATTCTGGCCTCTTGCGCATCCCTGATTTCCATCACTCCACCATTGGCGGCCGTGCCTTCAGCCACCTGGGCCCTAAAGCTGTGTAATTCCCTCCTTAAACCTCTCCGCCTCTCTCTCCTCCTTTAAGACGCTCCTTAAAACCTCCCTCTTTGACCGAGCTTTTGGTCACCTGTCCTAATATCTCCTTATGTGGCTTGGTGTCAAAATTTGTTTTATAATTGCTCCTGTGAAGCGCCTTGGGACGTTTTGCTACGTTAAAAGGCGCTATATAAATGCAAGTTGTTAGTTCAGAATTCAAACCTTTAATGGGGTCCTTTTAAAGGGGACTCCAGGACCTAGTGCATATTTGCTAACAGAACACAGATGTTCCTATTAAGAGATCTCCTGTAAAGTTTTTTGCCCATAAACTTTTCTAAGTATTCATGAAGTACCTTTAGTGTTGGGATGTGGGCTATTTTCCATCTGGAACACTCAGAGGCAGCATCAACTGATCCCAGGTCAGGTAGAACTCGCCCAACTCCGCCCCCAACAACCAGTTCAGAAACTTCTGAACGGCACCTCCTACTGCATCGATTTGTAACAGTTCTCACCCCCCGTCTGTAGCCTTGCTGAATGATATTGCCAATCAGCGCTGAAATGGGGCTCTTTTGCACCTTCGACCTATCCCAATAAAAAGTGGCCAAACGCACTTCCCACAGGACCTTCCCGGCTGACCGGGAGGCGGAGAATCGTTCTGGGATGGGCTTGACTCCGGGTCCCACTGCGATACCCACCAACATAACAGATCGCTGCCAAATTACAAGCCAAATAGCAAATCAACACTATTAAAGGAACTCCCTCCTCTGTCTAAATTCTATTTTTGTTATGGGGGTTGGTGCTTATGGGGAGCTTTGCAACACCTCTTTAGAGCAATAAATTCAAACGAGTAGACTATTGGTAACAAAGGCTCTGTATTAATGATACAATCAGTTCCATACAGCGGCAATCGAACAATACACTAGTCATTCATATGTCTTAGCAATGACAGGGCTCTTTAAAACATTAGGGGAACACTTATGATTAAGAATCACCGATTATTTATTGCAAGCTATATCAGTGTTTCTTTCCTAAATAATTTTATAGACAAATTACACTACTTGAACGATGGATATTTCCAGTAACGAAACGGGTCTGATGAGGGATCGATGCCAGCAGTGACCTGAAGCCTTTGTTAGATTACCGGGTTGTCTACTAAACCGAACACAGCACTGAGAAACATAACCATTCAACTAGTAACTAAACCTAATAATTACAACTGGTTTTCTAATTTAAGAATCACTCCTAATGGAGTTCTATTGAGTTATCTCTGGTCTCCTCCCATTTATTTATCGTCACTAATTATTCTCTCTTTCTGGTTTATTGAGCTTGTGCTCTTGTCATCTATTAAGTTGTTATGTCCCACTTTGCACTGTGATACTGATGGGAATTGGCCTCTTTTCCCATCCTGTGGGAGCCCGGAAACCTTTTTTAATTCAAAGCGTTGGACCGGGCGGCATCAAGACCACCTCCCTTTCTACTCCACCTCCAACAAGCCCTCTGACATTTGCGGCTGTACTGCGGTGAATCAGGATTACCATCTGCAATAGACTCGTGAGCCAGCGATGTAGCCTCAATCCGAACCTGCCCACTCACAGAATCGCACAGCACAGAAGGAGGCCATTCGGCCCCTCGTGCCTGTGCCGGCTCTTTGAAAGAGCTGTCCAATTAGCCCCACTCCCTCCCCTGCTCTTTCCCCCCCGTAGCCCTGCAAATTTTTCCCCTTCAAGTATTTATCCAATTCCCTTTTGAAAGTTATTATTGAATCTGCTTCCACCGCCCTTTCAGGCAGTGGACTCCAGATCAGAACTCGCTGTGTAAAATTTTTCCCCCTCATGTCGCCTCTGGTTCTTTTGTCATTTACCTTAAATCTGTGTCCTCTGGTTATTGGCCCTTCTGCCACTGGAAACAGTTTCTCCTTATTTACTCTTTCAAAACCCCTTCAGAACTTTGAACACCTCTATCAAATCTCCCCTTTAACCTTCTCTGCTCTAAGGAGAACAATCCCAGCTTCTCCAGTCTCTCCGCATAACTGAAGTCCCTCATCCCTAGTACCGCTCTGGTAAATCTCCTCTGCACCCTCTCTAAAGGCTTTGACGTCCTTCCTAAAGTGCGGTGCCCAGAATTGGACACAATACTCCAGCTAGGGCCTAACCAGTGTTTTATAAAGAGAAAATGAACAATCCCATAGCAACTACCTTCTATGCCACTCCAGTTGACTGTAGGCTCTCGTGGATCGTTGCCCTTTACTCGGGGGGTAGCATCATTGATCGTCTTGCCACCAGATTTCTTTACCCTAGGGCAATGAGTTAGATTTGGGGTGGTGGGTGGAGCGGGAAGGAGGAAAGTGGAATCTGATCTTTTTTTGTGAGATCCCTGTGGGATTCATTGATGGATATATTCTTATTGTGCACAGTTCTGGTCTCCATATCATAAAAAAGATACCGAGGCACTGGAGGAGGTGCAAAAGAGATTTGCAAGGATGGTACCAGAACTGAGAGGTTCTAACTATCAGGAAAGACTGAACAGGCTGGGGCTCTTTCCTCTAGAAAAGAGAAGGCTGAGGGGGTGACCTGATAGAGGTCTTTAAGATTATGAAAGGGTTCGATAGGGTAGAGGTAGAGATGTTTTCACTTGTGAGGGCGACCAAAACCAGGGGCCATAAATATAAGATAGTCACTAATAAATCCAATAGGGAACTCAGGAGAAACTTCTTTACCCAGAGAGTGGTGAGAATGTGGAACACGGAGTGGTTGAGGTGAATAGTATCGATGCATTTAAGGGGAAGCTAGATAAATACATGAGGGAGAAAGGAATAGAAGGATATACTGATAGGGTGGGAGGAGGCTCATGTGGAGCATAAACACCAGCATGGAGCAGTAGGGCCGAATGGCCTGGTTCTGTCTATGTAATTCTTTGTCCTAACAATATACAGTGCGCCTCTGTCTAATTGAGCGTCAGATGTAGTCCACATCCCCTGGATGGCCGGGTTTTGGAGGAAAATGTCGATCAGTTTCTTTGTACACACTGGTGGTGGTTGCAGGCAGAGTGTCACATTTCTGGCTGTGGACCTTGGATTCTGGTTTACTGTCCATTTGGTTCAGGGGGATAGCAACCTGGCTGTCTTCATTTTGATCCTTGTAGCAGGAAGAAGATAGGTACATCCAAGGGTAACTGATGGAGGAGGCCCTCCAGAAGAGATTCTTCAAAGACTTCCTGAATTCTTTCCTCATCAGGCAGTAGATGATGGGGTTGAGGCAGCTGTTGGTGTTGGCCAAGCAGATGGTCAACGGGTGGATGTAGGTGTGGGTGATGTAGTAGGCTTTGTCCCAATGGGCCAGTTCCAGTTTAACCAAGACCCCCCAGAAGGTTATGGCGTGGTTGGGTAGCCAACAGAGGAAGAAGGACAGCACTAGTATTATAATGGATTTGGTAACTTTGGATTGTCTCCTTGGATTGTTGCTGCTTAGATTATGGTGCCATAGAAAGTTTAGGAGCAATAAATAGCATACAGATATGACTATCAGGGGGATTATGAAAGCCACTATGATCTTCTGAACATGATATAGCGCCAGCCAATATTCTTGACCTGGGAATTTCTGGATGCACAGTTCCTCGCCCTGAATATTGATGGTCCTGGAATATATGGCCGGGGGTAAACTGGCTGCAACAGCAACCAGCCAGATCATGAGGCTGACCCATTTTACCATGCACGGTCTGAGGGAGGTCCTGCCCGGCCTGAGGGTCTGCACCACCGAGCAGTACCGGCTGACGCTCATGGCGGTCAGGAAGAAGACGCTGGTGTACATGTTGAGCACGGTGATGAAGAGGACTAGCTTGCATATGGCGTTGCCGAAGGGCCAGCTGTGGTCCAGGGCGACCTCGGCCGCCCAGAAGGGCAGCACCAGGACGAAGTGGAAATCGGTCAGCGCCAGGTTGAAGACGAAGAAGTTGATGGTGAACTTGTTTTGCCCCTTGACCCCTCTGATGAGGTACAGAACCAGGAGGTTTCCAAAGAGCCCCACGGCGCAAACAAAGGAGTACGTTAGGACTATGACAATTCGTAAAACAGTATAGGATGCTCCTAGAGCACCAATATCGCCCAGTTCTAAGGGCACTGTGCTGTTTTTCTCTTCCCAGTAGCTGTCATTTGCATCGTAGTCAAGAAACCAATCACTCAGCATTTCCGACATGTCTACTTGGGTTGTACCAAACTAAAGCAACATACCAGCCTGCAATTAGGATCAATCAATCATCAGGGATAGTGACATCTACAATGGCCTCAGATACCAGAGTCCTTATTCGGATGAGACGTTAAACCCAGGCCCCCATCTGCCCTCTCAGGTGGATGTTTGAAGAAGAGCGGGGGAGTTCTCCTCGTTGTCCTGAGCCAATATTTATCCCTCGACCAACTAAAAACAAATTACCTGGTCTTTATCTCTTTCCTGTTTGTGGGATCCTGCTGTGCGCAAATTGGCTGCCGCGTTTCCTACTGTACAACAGTGATTACACTTCAAAAAAATGCTTCATTGGTTGCAAAGCGCTTTGGGACGTCCTGAGGTTGTGACAGGTGCTATAGAAATGCAAGTCTTTATTTTTCTTATTGGTTATGTGAGTGCAGATCGATGAGTCAATCTTTTGGTCCTCTGTACACTTTTCTCGGCGCGCCTTGTTCCTTCACCATCTTTGCATTAATTTGGCTGACCATCGATACCAATTAGTCGGCGACTGCCGTCCTCTTCCGCCCCAATCGCTCTCTGCATTTTTTTTTGCCGATTTTCAAACTTTGAGATGAAGGCATGCGCCTATAAATCCGTCTCAAAAGCACTGCCCGCACAAAAAAAAATTGGCCAACGGGCGTCTCTCTCTCCCCTTCAAGACACTCACACAGTGTCCGGTCGCTTGTTGAAGTACCGCCGAACTCCACTCGCCCCTAAGCAGCGCCGGCGTCTCAAAGCCTCCGCTATCTGATGATGAGTGTCTCTTAGAACTCCGATGGCTCCTTCCAAGGGGGGAGTTTCTTCAGAGTTGGGTGGGGTTATTCAGTTTAGCTTCAGAGCACTGTTCGGGGTGGGGTGGGAGGGAATGTGCCTTTGGGTCTCCCTTGTACTCCTGGTGTGCTGTGCACAAAGCCAGAATACACTGAAAGTTCTTGAGAGGCTGGTCTAATATCTCACCTTCAAGGCAAGTCGCTGTCCACGGTGCTGAACCGGCTATCAAGGTGAGCAGGTTCCCCTCGGCTGTTATCCACCCTAAATCAGCTGTAGTAGTTGCTGTTAATCCAGTGCCAGTGCGCTGTCCACGGTGCTGAAACAGCTATCAAGGTGAGCAGGTTCCCCTCGGCTGTTATCCATCCTAAATTAGCTGCATTGGTTGCTGTTAATCCAGTCCCAGTGCGCTGTCCACGGTGCTGAAACAGCTATCAAGGTGAGCAGGTTCCCCTCGGCTGTTACCCACCCTAAATTAGCTGTATTGGTTGCTGTTAATCCAGTCCCAGTGCGCTGTCCACGGTGCTGAACCGGCTATTACGGTAAGCAGGTTCCCCTCGGCTGTTATCCATCCTAAATTAGCTGTATTGGTTGCTGTTAATCCAGTCCCAGTGCGCTGTCCACGGTGCTGAACTGCCTGCTCGCTTTCCTCCCCGTGTATTGTCGAGCGCGCTTGTTGCGTCCAATGCTTTCTCAGCGGACTGAACACGACTTTCCGCCCCCCTGGAGAGCAGACAGTGGCTGAACTGCTCGGTGTTGAAACGGTGGCTGCCTCGTTCTCTGCGAACTATCTGGCAGCCTGGACAAGCCCAGTTGTGGACCTTGACCAAGGGTGGTGGGTGGGGTGGGCTGAGGTGAGACTTTGGGTGCTGAACACAGCAAATGAGGCGCAGCACCACAGGACGCCCTATCCAAGGCAGCAACGCTTGTCAATCATTGAAACTGGCTCATAACTCACTCTGGAGAGGCTAAATCCCGATCATTTGCCCTGCAGGAGATAATAGTTATTTGAAAGCGTGATCTGATGAGGAAGTTCAGACAGCGTCACAAGTTGAGAGCGAAGATTGAGGCGTTTCTAACCATTTCAGCCATAAGTCCGCATCAATGTTTTAAATATGTACAGCGGAGAATGTGGGAACAATTTTAGTTCATTCTTTCGTGTCATTGTAACGGAAAAGCCGCAAGTTCATTATATATCAGACCCCAGCTGATTAATGTGAAGCAACAAACAATTCTGGGGGTACACAAGTCAATCAGTTATTGGGACCATTTTCACAGGAGCAGAGGAGACCATGAGGAGACTTAAGAGAGGTTTTTAAAATTACGAAGGGGTTTGATCGAATAAATAGGAAAAGACAATTTCCTCTGATTGGCTATCAATTCAAAATTGTTACTAAGAGAGAGGTTAGGAGAAATTTCTTTACACAGAGGGCTGTTTGAGACAGGAATATTTTTTCTGTTGAGACAGAGACCATTGCACCTGTTAAGGGAAAACTGAATGACACTGAAGTAAAGGGAGGTACTGGACTATGGGGGCTGGTGGCAATGGGCTGGCATAAATATAGAATCAGAGAAAGGTTACAGCATGGAAGGAGGCCATTCAGCCCATCGAGTCCGCGCTGGCTCTATGCAAGAGCAATCCAGTTAGTCCCACTCCCCCGACCTACCCCCGTAGCCTTGCTTTCAAGTACTTATCCAGTTCCCTTTTGAAGGCCATGATTGAATCTGCCTCCACCACCCCCTCTGACAGTGCATTCCTCATGCTGCCTTTGGTTCTTTTGCCAATCACCTTAAATCTATGTCCTCTGGTTCTTGACCCTTCCACCAATGGGAACAGTTTCTCTCTATCTACTCTGTCTAGACCTTCCATGATTTTGAATACCTTGATCAAATCTCCTCTCAATCTTCTCTGTTCCAAGGAGAACAACCCCAGCTTCTCCAGTCTATCCACATAACTAAAGTCCCTCATCCCTGGAATCATTCGCGTAAATCTCTTCTGCACCCTCTCTAAGACCTTCACATCTTTCCTAAAGTGCGGTGCCCAGAACTGGACACAATACTCCAGTTGTGGCCAAACCAGTGTTTTATAAACGTTCAAATGACTTCCTTACTTTTGTACTCTATGCCTCTATTTATAAAACCCAGGATCCCATATACTTTTTTAACTGCTTTCTCAACCTGCCCTGCCACCTTCAATGATTTGTGCACATATACCCCCAGATCTCTCTGCTCCTGTACCCCTTTTAGAATTGTACCCTTTAGTTTATATTGCCTCCCCTCATTCTTCCTATCCAAATGTATCATCTCGCATTTTTCTGCGTTAAATTTCATCTGCTACGTGTCCGCCCATTCCACCAGCCTGTCCATATCCTCTTGAAGTCTATCACTATCCTCCTCACTGTTCACTACACTTCCAAGTTTTGTGCCATCTGCAAATTTGGAAATTGTGCCCTGTACACCCAAGTCCAAGTCATTAATATATATCAAGAAAAGCAGTGGTCCCAGCACCGACCCCTGGGGAACACCACTGTACACCTCCTTCCAGTCTGAAAAACAACCATTCACCACTAGTCTCTGCTTCCTGTTATTTAGCCAATTCCATATCTGTGCTGCTATTGCCCCTTTTATTCCATGGGCTTCAATCTTGATGACAAGACTATTATCCGGCACTTTATCAAACACCTTTTGAAAGTCCATATACACCACATCAACCACATTGCTCTCATCAACCCTCTCTGTTACCTCATCAAAAAACTCTATCAAGTTAGTTAAACATGATTTGCCTTTAACAAATCCGTGCTGGCTTTCCCTAATCAATCCACGTGACTCGGAGCAGAGCTACAGGCGGGAGCGGACCTAGGAGAGAGCACGGGACTCAGAGACTACTAAAGGCCCAGGCTCGAGGGCCTACCCGCACTCGGAGCGGAGCTACAGGCGGGAGCGGACCTAGGAGAGACCTACGTGAGTCTTTTTCCCCAGCGGGGAGGGAGCTTCGCGGCTTTTTCAAAGGCAGGGGGCGGGGCCAATTCATTGGTACCCGTATATAGGTGGAGCGGTTGCTAAACCCGAGACACTACGCTAGTAGTGACTCCCACCCTCCCACCTCCTCTAACCTTTTGGGGGGTAGAGGGAATTTAAAGGGTAGGTTCGTTTTTATATTTTGTTTTCAGGGTCTTAACTCCTGGACCTAAGATAAATAAGAAGCAAAAAGTAATCCAAAGTGGGATGTCACCAAGGAAGAGGTAAGTGATTGGTTGGTGAGTATTTTCCTGCTGAATTTGTCTAAGGTTAGAGTTTGTGGATTCTCGGGTCTCTGTTGTGTAGTGGGGGACTGCTGTTCAGCAAGGGCCCTTGAGTATACCTTTTAATTGAAGTGAAATTGGTGGGATTCATTTAATTTGAATTAATTAGTTAAAGGGTAAGTCATGTCAGGACAGCCCAGCCCCGTGTTATGCTCTTCCTGCTCTATGTGGGAAATCAGGGACCCTTCCGGTGTCCCTGACGACCACGTGTGCGGGAAATGTATCCAGCTGCAGCTACTGACAAACCGCATTGCGGCACTGGAGCTGCGGATGGATTCATTATGGAGCATTCGCGATGCTGAAAACGTCGTGGACAGCACGTTTAGTGAGATGGTCACACCGCAGGTAAAGGTTGTACAGGCAGGAAGTAAGTGGGTGACCTCCAGGCAGAGTAAGAGGAGCAGGCAGGCAGTGCAGGGGTCCTCTGTGGCCGTCCCCCTCTCAAACAAATATACCGCTTTGGATATTGTTGAGGGGGATGACTTATCAGGGGAAGGCAGCAGCAGCCAACTTCCTGGCACCAGGGGTAGCTCTGCTGCACAGGCTGGGAGGAAAAAGAGTGGAAGAGCTATAGTGGTAGGGGATTCTATCGTAAGGGGAACAGACAGGTGTTTCTGTGGCCGTAAACGTGACTCCAGGATGGTTTGTTGCCTCCCTGGTGCCAGGGTCATGGATGTCACTGAGCGGCTTCAGGGCATTCTCAAGGGGGAGGGTGAGCAGGCAGAGGTCGTGGTCCACATTGGGACCAACGACATAGGTAGGAAGGGAGATGAGGTCCTGCATCAAGAATTTAGGGAGCTAGGTAGCAGATTAAAGAGCAGGACCTCAAAGGTTGTAATCTCTGGATTACTCCCAGTGCCACGGGCTAGTGAGTATAGAAATAGGAGGATAGAACAGATGAATGCGTGGCTAAAGAGTTGGTGCAGGAGGGAGGGTTTCAGTTTCCTGGATCACTGGGCCTGCTTCTGGGGAAGGTGGGACTTGTACAAGTCAGACGGGTTGCATCTGAACCAGAGCGGGACAAATATCCTTGTGGGGAGGTTTGCTAGCACTGTTGGGGGGGGTTTAAACTAACTTGGCAGGGGGATGGGATACAGAGTGGAGCTACAATAGGGGGTGATGTGCAGCCAAATATTGAGAAAAAAACAAGTCAGCTTGGAAGACAGGGCAAATATGTAAGAGCAAGGCTGGATGGCATCTATTTTAATGCAAGGAGTCTTGCGAATAAGGTGGATGAACTGAAGGTGTTGATAAACACATGGGAGTATGACATTGTTGCTGTCACAGAGACATGGTTGAGGGAGGGGCAAGACTGGCAGCTCAATATTCCGGGGTACAGAATCTTCAGGCGAGACAGAGGGGGAGGTATAAGAGGAGGGGGGGTCGCAATATTAATTAAAGAATCAATTACTGCCATAAGGAGGGATGATATATTAGCAGGTTCCTCAAATGAGGCCATATGGGTGGAGCTTAAAAACAAAAAGGGGGCAAGCACTTTGATGGGAGTGTACTATAGACCCCCAAACAGTCAGGGGGAGATAGAGGAACAGATATGTAGGCAAATCTCAGAAAATTGTGCAAATAATAGGGTAATAATAGTGGGGGATTTCAACTTCCCCAATATTAACTGGGATACTCAGAGTGTAAAAGGCTTAGAGGGTACAAAATTCTTAACGTGCATCCAGGAGAGCTTTTTGAGCCAGCATGTAGAAAGTCCTACAAGAGAGGGGGCGGTACTGGACCTAATTCTAGGGAATGTGGCCGGCCAAGTGGAAGAAGTGCTAGTAGGTGAGCACTTTGGTGACAGTGACCATAATTCAGTGAGATTTAAGGTGGTCATGGAAAAGGACAGGGAGGGGCCGGAAATAAAGGTTCTAAATTGGGGGAAGGCCGATTTTAATAGGATAAGGCAGGATCTGGCCAAAATGGACTGGGATCAGCTGCTTGTAGGAAAATCCGCATCGGAGCAATGGGAGTCTTTCAGAAGGGAGATTGAGACCATACAATGGCAACATGTTCCCGTAAAGGTCAAGGGTGGTTCCAAGAACTCCAGGGAACCTTGGATGTCAGGGGATATACGAGAATGGATTAGGAAAAAAAGGAGGGCTTTTGGCAGATACAAAAGGCTAAAGACGGAGGAAGCCCTAGAGGAGTACAAAAAGTGCAGGGGGATACTTAAAAAGGAAATTAGGAGATCAAGGAGGGGCCATGAAAAAACTCTGGTGAGCAAAATAAAGGAAAATCCTAAGATGTTTTATAAGTATATTAAGGGTAAGAGGATAACTAGGGAAAAAATAGGGCCCATTAGGGACAAAAATGGCAATCTGTGTGTGGAGCCGGAAGATGTAGGAGGGGTTCTAAATGAATTTTTTGCATCTGTTTTCACTATGGAGAAGGACGATGTAGACATAGAAATACGGCAGGGGGACTGTGATATACTCGAACATATTAGCATCGAGCGGGAGGAGGTATTGGCGGTTTTAGCAGGCCTAAAAATGGATAAATCCCCAGGCCCGGACGAAATGTATCCCAGGCTCCTGTGTGAGGCAAAGGAGGAGATTGCGGGGGCTCTAACACATATATTCAGAACCTCTCTGGCCACAGGGGATGTGCCAGAGGACTGGAGAACCGCTAATGTAGTACCATTATTCAAGAAGGGGAGTAGGGAAAAACCGGGGAACTACAGGCCAGTGAGCCTAACATCAGTGGTAGGAAAATTATTGGAAAAAATTCTGAAGGACAAAATTAGTCTCCACTTGGAGAAGCAAGGATTAATCAGGGATAGTCAACATGGCTTTGTCAAGGGAAGATCATGTCTGACTAATTTGATTGAATTTTTTGAGGAGGTGACTAGGCGCGTGGATGAGGGTAACGCAGTGGATGTGGTATACATGTATTTCAGTAAGGCCTTCGATAAAGTCCCCCACAGGAGACTGGTCAAGAAGGTACGAGCCCATGGAGTCCAGGGTGCCTTGGCACTTTGGATACAAAACTGGCTTAGTGGCAGAAGGCAGAGGGTGATGGTCGAAGGTTGTTTTTGTGACTGGAAGCCTGTGGCCAGTGGGGTACCACAGGGATCGGTGCTGGGTCCCTTGCTGTTTGTGGTCTACATTAACGACTTGGATATGAATGTAAAAGGTATGATCAGTAAGTTCGCTGATGATACAAAAATTGGTGGGGTGGTAAATAGCGAGGAGGATAGCCTCAGTCTGCAGGACGATATAGATGGGTTGGTCAGATGGGCGGAACAGTGGCAAATGGAATTTAACCCGGAAAAGTGCGAGGTGATGCACTTTGGAGGGACTAACAAGGCAAGGGACTACACAATGAATGGGAGGACCCTAGGCAAGACAGAGGGTCAGAGGGATCTTGGTGTGCAAGTTCACAGATCCCTGAAGGCGGCGGAACAGGTAGATAAGGTGGTAAAGAAGGCATATGGGATACTTGCCTTTATTAGCCGAGGCATAGAATATAAGAGCAAGGAGGTTATGATGGAGCTGTATAAAACACTGGTTAGGCCACAGCTGGAGTACTGTGTGCAGTTCTGGTCGCCACACTACAGGAAGGATGTGATCGCTTTGGAGAGGGTGCAGAGGAGATTCACCAGGATGTTACCAGGGCTGGAGCGCTTCAGCTATGAAGAGAGACTGGGAAGATTGGGTTTGTTTTCCTTGGAGCAGAGGAGGCTGAGGGGGGACATGATTGAGGTGTACAAAATTATGAGGGGCCCAGGTAGGATGGATACTAAGGAGCTTTTTCCCTTCGTTGAGGGTTCTATAACAAGGGGACATAGATTCAAGGTAAAAGGCGGGAGGTTTAGAGGGGATTTGAGAAAGAACTTTTTCACCCAGAGGGTGGTTGGAGTCTGGAACTCACTGTCTGAAAGGGTTGTGGAGGCAGGAACCCTCACAACATTCAAGAAGCATTTGGATGAGCACTTGAAATGCCATAGCATACAAGGCTACGGACCAAATGCTGGAATATGGGATTAGATTAGACTGGGCTTGATGGCCGGCGCGGACACGATGGGCCGAAGGGCCTCTATCCGTGCTGTATAACTCTATGACTCTATGACTGTTAATTCTGTCCTGGATTATCGTTGCTAAAAGTTTCCCCACCACCGAGGTTAAACTGACTGGCCTGTAGTTGCTGGGTTTATCCTTACACCCTTTTTGCAATTCTCCAGTCCTCTGGCACCACCCCTGTATCTAAGGATGTTTGGAACATTAAGGCCAGTAACTCCGCAATTTCCACCCTTACTTCCCTCAGAAACCTAGGGTGCATCCCATCTGGACCGGGTGACTTATCTACCTTAAGTACAGCCAGTCTTTCCAGTACCTCCTTTTTAATCAATTTTTAGCCCATCCAGTATCTCAACGACATCTTCCTTTACTGAGACTCTGGCAGCATCTTCTTCCTTGGTAAAGACAGATGCAAAGTACTCATTTAGTACCTCGGCCATGCCCTCTGCCTTCATGAGTAGATCTCCTTTATGGTCCCTAATCGGCCCCACCCCTCCTCTCACTGCCCATTTACTGTTTACATGCCAATAGAAGGCTTTTAGATTCCCTTTTATGTTGGCCACCAGTCTATTCTCAGACTCTCTCTTTGCCCCTCTTATTTCCTTTTTCATTTCCCCTCTGAACTTTCTTTATTCAGCCTGGTTCTCACTTGTGTTATCCACCTGACATCTGTCATATGCTCCACGCTGGACCGAATAGTCTTCTGGGCTATAAATTTCGATGGTTCCATGAAGTTTGCGAGTGAAAATGCAAGTTTCAGAGTTGGGTGAAAATGCAGAAAGACAAGTTAATTAATATCACTGATAGTGACTGAGAAGGATTGTAATGTAAAGCAAGGCTCATGCGATTCTTATATATAGAATAGTGATTAAGGCTACGAAATAGTCAAGGAGTCCAGATTACAACCAAACAGGGAGAGAGAACACTCAAAATATTAACCTGTCAATGCCACTTTAGATCACAAAGGGGCGCATTGTGTCTCGATATCACTGCCGCAGAACTAGACAATGCCATTTCAACAAAAATTGCCTTTGAGTAGAATAAGTGGCATTTCAAACGGTAATTTGTTAAATACTGAGCGTTTCAGAGCATGAAATGATCAGATACCTATTTGGGATTGGAATCAGTCCTTCCTTGCAGCAATTAGAAAAGCAATGCAACAGCCAATGTTGTTTTAGTAATTGGAACAGCGTATTCCCAGCACAATATCAAGGGGAATTAAACTGCGACCCTATTTTGTGTCAGAAATACATAGAATAGAAGGGATAGAGTGTACAGAAGAGGAATGAAAGCTGGTTACTTTACAGGAAATCAAACTGATATACACTGAGAAACCCCACACCCCTCACTGTAACACTCTGTAATAAACCCCTCACCCCTCACTGTAACACTCTGATATAAACCCCTCACCCCTCACTGTAACACTCTGATATAAACCCCACACCCCTCACTGTAACACTCTGATATAAACCCCACACCCCTCACTGTAACACTCTGATATACCCCACACCCCTCACTGTAACACTCTGATATATACCCCACACCCCTCACTGTAACACTCTGATATAAACCCCACACCCCTCACTGTAACACTCTGATATACCCCACACCCCTCACTGTAACACTCTGATATAAACCCCACACCCCTCACTGTAACACTCTGATATAAACCCCACACCCCTCACTGTAACACTCTGATATAAACCCCACACCCCTCACTGTAACACTCTGATATAAACCCCACACCCCTCACTGTAACACTCTGATATAAACCCCTCACCCCTCACTGTAACACTCTGATATAAACCCCACACCCCTCACTGTAACACTCTGATATAAAACCCTCACCCCTCACTGTAACACTCTGATATAAACCCCACACCCCTCACTGTAACACTCTGATATAAACCCCACACCCCTCACTGTAACACTCTGATATAAACCCCTCACCCCTCACTGTAACACTCTGATATATCCCACACCCCTCACTGTAACACTCTGATATAAACCCCACACCCCTCACTGTAACACTCTGATATAAACCCCACACCCCTGTCAAGCACCTTGGGACATTTTAAGTAGATAAATGATTGGGATTACTACATTAAATGTGCTCTTTAAATGCAAGTTGTTGTAGAGGAACATCCTAAGGCACTTCACAGGGACACAATCAGGCAAAAATGGCTAATCATCTCAGCCCCAGGACATTGCTGCAGGAGTTCCTCAGGGCAGTGTCCTAGGCCCAACCATCTTCAGCTGCTTCATCAATGACCTTCCCTCCATCATAAGGTCAGAAATGGGGATGTTCGCTGATGACTGCACAGTGTTCAGTTCCATTCGCAACCCCTCAGATAATAAAGCAGTCCGAGCCCGCATGCAGCAAGACCTGGACAACATCCAGGCTTGGGCTGATAAGTGGCAAGTAACATTCGCGCCAGATAAGTGCCAGGCAATGACCATCTCCAACAAGAGAGAGTCTAACCACCTCCCCTTGACATTCAACGGCATTACCATCGCCGAATCCCCCACCATCAACATCCTGGGGGTCACCATTGACCAGAAACTTAACTGGACCAGCCACATAAATACTGTGGTTACAAGAGCAGGTCAGAGGCTGGGTATTCTGCGGTGAGTGACTCACCTCCTGACTCCCCAAAGCCTTTCCACCATCTACAAGGCACAAGTCAGGAGTGTGATGGAATACTCTCCACTTGCCTGGATGAGTGCAGCTCCAACAACACTCAAAGAAGTTCGGCACCACCCAGGACAAACCAGCCCGCTTGATTGGCACCCCATCCACCACCCTAAACATTCACTCCCTTCACCACCGTGGCTGCAGTGTGTACCATCCACAGGATGCACTGCAGCAACTCGCCAAGGCTTCTTCGACAGCACCTCCCAAACCCGCGACCTCTACCACCTAGAAGGACAAGAGCAGCAGGCACATGGGAACAACACCACCTGCACGTTCCCCTCCAATTCACACACCATCCCGACTTGGAAATATATCGGCCATTCCTTCATCGTCGCTGGGTCAAAATCCTGGAACTCCCTTCCTAACAGCACAGTGGGAGAACCGTCACCACACGGACTGCAGCGGTTCAAGAAGGCGGCTCACCACCACCTTCTCAAGGGCAATTAGGGATGGGCAATAAATGCCGGCCTCGCCAGCGATGCCCACATCCCATGAACGAATAAAAAAAATTAGGAGGGGTGACCAAAAGCTTGGTCAAGAAGGTAAGTTTTAACGATGGTCTTAGAGAGAGAGGTGGAGGGATATATGATCTGAGATATAATTCAATAGTGTGTTTGGTTTTCATTTTGTTTTTATAACAATCTGACGATTTGAGCATGAGCATTACTGAGGGAGTGCTGCACTGTCGGAGGTGCCGTCTTTCAGATGAGGTGTTAAACCGAGGCCCCGTCTGCCCCTCTCTCAGGTGGACGTAAAAGATCCCACGGCCATTATTTCGAAGAAGAGCAGTGGGGAGTTCTCCCCGGTGTCCTGGGGCTAATATTTAGCCCTCAACCAACATCAGTACAAATAAAACTGATCATTATCCCATTTCTGCTCGTGGGATCTTGCTGTTCGCAAATTGGCTACTGCGTTCCCTGCGTCACAACGGTGACTACACTTCCAGAAAAAAAAGTGCTTCTTTGGCTGTAAAGCGCTTTGGGACGTCCTGAGGCAGTGAAAGGCGCGATAGAAATGAAGGTTCTTTCTTTTTATACGCTGTTTGGGCTATTTTGCCGTCCTGATAAGTGGTTTTACGGCCTGTGCTGTGCGTAAGTTGCCTGTTTCTCAGGAGACGACTGAACTGATTGAAGTTGTATTGATTGGGAGCGGTGAGCGGCCTCTGCAAACATTTGCTAATTGGATTAACAATGCTGTGGCAGAAGGCATGTGGGTGGAAAACTTATCATCGAGTCTTTATATTCAAGGGAGACAGGACGGTGGCAGGGGGAGGGGACAGGAAATCAGACAGGAAAGGCAAGAGACCAGGAATAAAAGACTTTCCATTGAAAATGTCGCAACGTTTCTTTCTCATTGCTGAGAAACGAGAAGCAGGGAAGTGTGGAAAATCTCCCGCAAATTCCTTCTCCTCTCACACGGTTACAGATTTCCCTTTTTAAATCAGGTCCTCCCCACCTCTCCTTTCCCAATGGCATTGCTACGTGTTGGGGTACAGCCCCATGAGCGCTCTCCGTGACTTTTCTCTCCTTTTCAGCCGTCACAGTCAAACCTGCGTCCTCCCCCCACCCCTGCCATAGGTCTCACCGTTTTTTTATTCGTTCATGGGATGTGGGCATCGCTGGCGAGGCTGGCATTTATTGCCCGTCCCTAATTGCCCTTGAGAAGGTGGTGGTGAGCCGCCTTCTTGAACCGCTGCAGTCCGTGTGGTGAAGGTTCTCCCACAGTGCTGTTAGGAAGGGAGTTCCAGGATTTTGACCCAGCGACGATGAAGGAACGGCCGATATATTTCCAAGTCGGGATGGTGTGTGACTCGGAGGGGAACGTGCAGGTGGTGGTGTCCCCATGTGCCTGCTGCCCTTGTCCTTCTAGGTGGTAGAGGTCGCGGGTTTGGGAGGTGCTGTCGAAGCAGCCTTGGCGAGTTGCTGCAGTGCATCCTGTGGATGGTACACACTGCAGCCACGGTGCGCCGGTGGTGAAGGGAGTGAATGTTTAGGGTGGTGGATGGGGTGCGAATCAAGCGGGCTGCTTTGTCCTGGATGGTGTCGAGCTTCTTGAGTGTTGTTGGAGCTGCAGTCATCCAGGCAAGTGGAGAGTATTCCATCACACTCCTGACTTGTGCCTTGTAGATGGTGGAAAGGCTTTGGGGAGTCAGGAGGTGAGTCACTCGCCGCAGAATACCCAGCCTCTGACCTGCTCTTGTAGCCACAGTATTTATGTGGCTGGTCCAGTTAAGTTTCTGGTCAATGGTGACCCCCAGGATGTTGATGGTGGGGGATTCGGTGATGGTAACCGATGGCCAACACTGAGGGGCACTCTCCAGTAGGGCCACTGGATGCCAAACCCGGTGTAGCTGAATTGTAGAGACCCGCCTGGGATCACCTAACTCAGCACGGACTGGGAACAAAACCTGGGGCCTTCAGGCCGCTGCGGTTTCATTCTGCAGCCTTTCCCTACTAGGCCGGAGGAAGAGCCATAATGTGAAAAGGCCAAACAGCAACGTGCAAAAGAGGGACGACCTAGTCCAATGCTGGAAAGGCAGCAACATTCTCAGGAGTTTAGAAGAATGAGAGGCGACCTCATTGAAACGTATAAAATTCTGAGGGGGCTTGACAGGGTAGATGCTGAGAGGTTGTTTCCCCTGGCTGGAGAGTCTGGAACTAGGGGGCATAGTCTCAGGGTAAGGGATCGGCCATTAAAGACTGAGATGAGGAAAAATTTCTTCACTCAGAGGGTTGTGAATCTTTGGAGGGCTGTGGATGCTGAGTCGTTGAATATATTCAAGGCTGAGATCGATAGATTTTTGGACTCTAAGGGGAATCGAGGGATATGGGGATCGGGCGGGAAAGTGGAGTTGAGGTCAAAGATCAGCCATGATCTGATTGAATGGCGGAGCAGGCTCGAGGGGCCGAATGGCCGACTCCTGCTCCTATTTCTTATGTTCTAACATTCTCAATACCGTTCTAGGGTGCGAATTGCTCAGAATTTGCTCCAATTAGTTTACTGAAAGGACGTTAGGGCGCAAACAGGGAAGATTTGCCAGCTCGAGGCCAGGGATGGGAATCCCGAGATATGAGGAGAGACTTGAGATACTGGGACTGGAGCAGAGGAGGCTGAGGGGGAGAAATAATAGCGAGGAGGTGTTGTGACTCACGGTGTTCCAGACTGCGTTGGGACAGTCTCGAGGAGTCAGCCCGTCTTTTCCTGCCTATTATTGTCATGGGTAGGAGACGCCGTGATGGGCCTTCATTTCAACACAGAGTGGCGAAATGTTAACCTAGCCCGCCCGTTGGCAAACCGATGGGATCGGGTGCAAGGCTGCTTTTATACCCTGTCCCATTTTACTCACCGTTTGTAGAATCGCAGAGCACAGAATGAGGCCATTTGGCTCATGGTGCCTGCTTTCCACTTTTCCGAGTTTGGTGTCTTCTGCAAACTTCGAAATGATGCCAAGTCCAGGTCATTAATACACATCAGAAAGAGCAGTGGTCCTAATTCCTGGGGATAGCACGGTATACTTGCCTCCAGTCTGAATAACAACTGTTCACCAGTACTCTCTGCTTTCTGCCACTTAGCCAGTCAAAAGTCTGTTGAGGCTGGGGGTCAATTGAAAAATTCGAGACAGAGATGGATAGATTTTTGTTGGGTAAGGCTATCGAGGCCTATGAAGCCAAGGCGGGTAGATGGAGCTGAGGTACCGACCAGCCACGATCTGATTGAATGGCAGCGGAACAGGCTCGAGGGGCTGAATGGCCTCCTCCTGTTCCTAAAACAAAACGGGGCATAGAGGCACCGGAGAAGGTGCAAAAAAGATTTACTAGGATGACACCAGAAATGAGAGGTTATAAAGATCGAACAGGCTGGGGTTGTTTTCTCTCGAAAAGAGAAGACTGAGGGGAGACCTGATAGAAGTCTTTGAGATTATGAAAGGGTTTGATCGGGTAGACGCAGAGAAGATGTTTCCACTTGTGGGGGGAGGCCATAACCGGTGGCCATAAATATAAGAGAGTCACTGATAAATCCAATCGGGAATTCAGGAGAAACTTCTTCACCCAGAGAGTGGTGAGAATGTGGAACTCGCTCCCACATGGAGTGGTTGAGGTGAATAGTGTAGATGCATTTAAGGGGAAGCTGGATAAACACATGAGGGAGAAAGGAATAGAAGGATATGCTGATAGGGTGAGATGAAGAGGGGAGGGAGGAGGCTCGTGTGGAGCATAAATACCAGCACGGACCTGTTGGGCCGAATGGCCTGTTTCTGTGCCGTAAATTCTTCGTGATGTTGCTACATTGGGCGGGGCGTTCCACCCGATCTGGTGGGATTCCCGCTCAGCTAGTTAGGTTAAAATTGCCCCCGGGCAGTTGCGTAGGGGATTCGGAGTCTGAGTCGGATTCGAAGTTAAGTGTCGGGATCAAAGATCGCGCCCACTAATCCCAGAAAACCTAAACTACAGGACTGTTATGAGGCCACGAGTAAAAAGAATGATCTCATTCACAGGACGCAGAGCTGAGATTAGTGTCCTTTCATATGAAACATGAATTCGCTCTTTACCACAAATATTAACATTAATCATAATAAATGTTATCCACAGCTGATGTTAACGGAAGAGGGTAGAAAATAAACCTTAATTTATTTTCATTGGGTCGGAAAGATATACTTGCTTTACATTTCTTTCCTGTAACCCAGGAACAGGCTCTGTTATAGGGCATTCATGTTTACTCTCTCCCTCTGCCCCGTTCAATCTAGTCCTTAACATTTTGACGATATTTTCAGCAACAACACAAGCTTTAAAGTCAATATTAATCTCACCAAACCATCAGTAAGGTTGAAAGGCCACCCTCCATATTTAAAAGAAGGAACTTGCATTTATATAGCGCCTTTCACGGCCCCAGGACTCCCCAAAGCGCTTCACAGCCAATGAAGAACTTTTCCGAAGTGTGGTCACTGTTGTAATGCAGGAAACGCGGCAGCCAATTTGCGCACAGCAAGATCCCACAAAACAGCGATGTGATAAATGACCCAGATCATCTGTTTTGGTGGTGTTGGTTGAGGGATCAATATTGGCCCCAGGACGCTGCGGAGAACTCTTCTTCGAAATAGTGGCCCGTGGGATCTTTTACATCCACCTGTACGAGGCAGACGGGGCCTCGGTTTAACGTCTCATCCGAAAGACGGCACCTCCGGCAGTGCAGCACTCCCTCAGTACTGGCACTGGGAGTGCTCTCTCTGGGCAGTTTCTGATTTAAATTCCAGCGATCATTAATGTTTTAATTGGACTGTCCTGCAGCTTGCTTGAGCCTTGTTGCATTTGCTTTTTTGATGATAGCAACTTTTTTTATATAGATAGGAACAGGAGGAGGCCATTCAGCCCCTCGAGCCTGTTCCGTCATTCAATTCGATCATGGCTGATCTGTATCTTAACTCCATCTACCCGCCTTGGTTCCCTAACCCTTAATACCCTCACCCAACAAAAATCTATCAATCTCAGTTTTGACATTTTCAATCGACCCCCGGCCTCAACAGCTTTTTGGGGGAGAGAGTTCCAGATTCCCACTCCCCTTTGTGTGAAGAAATGCTTCCTGACATCACCCCTGAACGGCCTGGCTCTAATTTTAAGGTTCTGCCCCCCCTTGTTCTGGACTCTCTCCCACCAGAGGAAATAGTTTCTCTCTATCGACCCTATCGAATCCTTTAATCATCTTAAACCCCTCGATTAGATCACCCTCTATACTCGAGGGAATACAAGCCTAGTCTGTGCGACCTGGCCTCGTAATTTAACCCTTTAAGCCCTTGTGTCAAGGGTGATAGACTAGTATCAGTTATTAATAGCGAAGTAAAAATACACTTAACTCAGATGTGTTCATAGAATCAGCACAGGAGGCCATTTGGTCCATCGTGCCTGTGCTGGCTCTTTGAAAGAGCTATCCAATTAGTCCCACTCCCCCCTACTCTTTCCCCCCAGTAGCCCTGCAAATTTTTCCCCTTCAAGTATTTATCCAATTCCCTTTTGAAAGTTGCTATTGAATCTGCTTCCACTGCCCTTTCAGGCAGCGCGTTCCAGATCATAACAACTCGCTGCGTTAAAAAAAAAGTCTCCTCATCTCGCCTGTAATTATTGTTATTGTAAGATATCTCGCCGTAGAGTGAGCAGCTTCGAATTATCATTCTCTGGCATGTTAACAGAGCTGAGAGAGGGATTCAGGGGGCGGAGAGAGTGTCTGTCAGCTGCGAAGGGGTAATTGCACTTTTTAGCTGAGCCTGCCATTAGGAAGTGTCACTGTGGGATTGTAATTAAGACATTAACACAATTGCAGCAAGTGGGGGGAATTGTATGAGCTAAACCTTCATTAAAAAACAATTACAGGCCACTTGCCTGAATATCAAATCCTCATTTTCAATGGCAATTTAACAACAGTTTGAAGAGAATAATATGACCGACTCAAATTAATCACATAGAAACAGAAAGTGTCAGCTGTTACGATGGCTTAATGGGTGAAATCACAGCGTGAGGCTTTTTAAAAATTCATTCTTGGGGATGTGGGCGTCGCTGGTGAGGCCAGCATTTATTGCCCATCCCTAATTGCCCCTTGAGAAGGTGGTGGTGAGCCGCCTTCTTGAACCGCTGCAGTCCGTGTGGTGAAGGTTCTCCCACAGTGCTGTTAGGAAGGGAGTTCCAGGATTTTGATCCAGCGACGATGAAGGAACGGCCGATATATTTCCAAGTCGGGATGGTGTGTGACTCGGAGACTCTTAAACACGGTGATGGGGTTTCCGCATTTAGCAGACCAAAAGAAACACACTCTTCAGGACGAGACTCCCTAGGAGCCTGGCACTATACCGTGTTGCTGTGGTTATGTTACTGGACTAATAATCCAGCGAACGTGAGTTCAAATCCCACAGCGGCAGTATCAGAATTTAATTTCAGTTTTTTTAAAATCTGGGATCGGTAGAAGTGTCCCAAAAACCCAACTGGTTCACTTTGGAGAAGGAAACTTGCTGTCCTTACCAAGCCTACATGTGACTCCAGTCCCCACATCCATATGGTTGACTCCTGATTGTCCTCTGTCAAGCCACTCAGTTGTATCTGCGACCCTCGGAGATCTCTGCGCTCCTCCAATTCTGGCCTCTTGCCCATCCTCGATTTCCATCGCTCCGCCATTGGCGGCCGTGCCTTCAGCCGCCTCGGCCCTAAGCTCTGGAATTCCCTCCCTAAACCTCTCTCTCCTCCTTTAAGACGCTCCTTAAAACCTACCTCTTTGACCGAGCTTTTGGTCGCCTGTCCTAACATCTCCCGATGTGGCTCGGTGTCAAATTTTGTCTGATAATCGCTCCTGTGAAGCGCCTTGGGACGTTTTACTGCATGAAAGGCGCTATATAAATGCAGGTTGGTGTTGTTGTTATCTGACTGCAGCAGTTCGAGAAGGCGGCTCACCATCTTCTCAGGGGCAACTAGGGATGGGCAATAAATTCCGACGTACAAAATCAACATTTACATTCTGAAACCCGTGGACAACACTTTATAACAAGGCTTGCAGCAAGAAAACAGAACGACAGGACACAATCCCGAAAACGCTGGGAAAAATCCGGAGGCCGCATGGTAAGAGTGGAATTAGATTTGTCAGCCGTGACTCAGTGGGTAGCACTCTCACCTCCTGAGTTATGAGAGGTTGAGAGTTCATAATCCCACTCTAAGGGACTCGAGCACAAAACGCAGGCCGACACTCCCGGTGCCAGTACTGAGGGAGCGCCGCACTGTCGGGAGGTGCCGTCTTTCGGATGAGACGTCAAACCGAGGCCCCGTCTACCCCCCACCTCTCAGCTGGGTGTAAAAGATCCCATGGCCACGATTGGAAGAAGAGCAGGGGGGGGCGGGTGGGGGGCGGAGTTCTCCCCCCCGGTGTCCGGGGGCCAATATTTATCCCTCAACCGACATCACCACATTGCTGTTTGTGGGATCTTGCTGTGCACTAAGTGGCAGCCGCACTTCCCCACATTACACTTCAAAAAGAAAACTGGCTTCGAAGCGTTTTGGGACGTCGTGTATAAATGCTAAGTCTTTCTTTCCGTTCGCTGATTTGAGAGAAGGCGGGAATCTCTGGGTAAATTATTTACAAAAGTCACCAGTTCTTGTGCAAAAAAAAAAAACAGATGATCTCGGAAACACCAACAGAAACGCTGGAAGTCTGCGTAATAAAAATATAATTTGACTTATTTAAGTCGCCATAAACTCGGTTTATATTTAAAGACCGCGCATTGTGCACACACCATCCATATGGCGTTTTAAACGAAAAAGAAGGGGGGATTAACGAGGGGGATTGTAAAGGAGTTGCAAGTCATTGCTGAAAAACTTTTAATAAAACTCGCTAATCCTTTCTCTGATAACGCCGTAAAATGTGTGATTAGCTGTGCGCCCTGAGTAAATGATTGTGTTTGGGTTAGGGTGCGTCGTTTCCTTTCACCCAAACAGGCTCTTTATTGGCACGGCGCTACCAGGCAGAATCTACGACGACAGCACGCAGAGTGTCGAGAAAGCTTGGGTGTCTTTGTTTTTTTTTTAATTCAACGGTGGAATTAAACCAAAGGGGGTTCCGACGGCCGCAGTAAGGGAGAAGCCGCTGCGGCTGGCAGGAGGGTCGGTGGCCAGAGGGCGCGGATTTAAGGCAATCGGCGAAAGAACCCGAGGCGGAGATGAGGAGGAGCTTTCTTTTACTCAGCGAGCTGTCACGATCTGGAAGGGCGTTGGCAGCAGGCCCATTAGCGACTTTCGAAAGGGAATTGGATAAGTAATTGGAAGGGGGGGGGCAAACTCGTAGGGTTACGAGGAGGAGAGTGGGACTAATTGGATCGCTCTTTCCAGGAGCCGGCACAGGCCCGATGGGCCGAATGGCCTCCTTCTGTTGCATTGTTCTCTGACTCTGTAAATTCGGCTGCGAAAGACAGGATACTGAATAAAAATCGGTAGAACTAAAACTCTTTTTCACTCTAAGGAGAGCTCACCAGGATAAAATCAGTATTCTCCCAAAAAACCTTATTGCCGTTTTTCTCACCTGGTGTTTCTACAAACCCCCCCCTCCCCCTCGCCCCCCCTGTCCCTCGCTCGAAATGCTCCGTTCCTCGCCCGCCCCCCCCACCAAGGGCACGGAGTCATGTGCTGGTTCCACAGGTGCCGGGTGCCCCTTGTGTGGGTACCTCACCCAAGTGGCTATTCCACCGCGTGAGCCTGCACAGCCAGCCGCAGCGTCCTGCTCAACCGTGGGGGGCGTCCCCGAATGTTGACGTAGCATGGGTCATTGTGAAAAAGGAAGTTGCATTTATATAGCGCCTTTCACGACCTCAGGACTTTGCAGCCAATGAAGTACTTTTGGAAGTGTAGTCGCTGTTATAATGGAGGGAAACACAACGGTCAATTTGCGCACAGCAAGATCCCACAAACAGCAACGACATGACAACCAGATACTCTGCTTTTTATTGATGTTGGTTGAGGGATAGATATCAGCCCAGGACGCCAGGGAGAACTCCCCCTGCCCCTCTTCGAATTAGGGGTCGCGGGATCGTTTACAGCCGCCTGAAAGGGGCGGACGGGGCCTCGGTTTAACGTCTCGTCCGAAAGACGGCACCTGCGACAGTGCAGCACTCCCTCAGTACTGGCGCTGGGAGTGTCGGCCTGGATTATGGGCTCAAGTCTCTGGAGTGGGGCTCGAACCCATGACCTTCTGACTGAGAGAGAGAGAGAGATACCCACGTCACTGTGAGATCACTATTCCTTGCAAACGCTCTCCCTGAGTGTTGCCAATTTAGCGTTAAATTTGGATCAGGCTGTTGCTGTGGCCTGGTGTCCATTAGAAACTGGGTTCAGAATTCATTATTTTCGGACAGCATCGAGAGAGAGAGAGAGAAGACCATCAAATCTGGGCTGGATTGGCACCCAGGTCCCAGAAAAGGTCCCCGGTCACCTCTTCTCTCTCAAAGGCACTGACTCTTGCTGAGCCGAAGCAGCCGTTCTCCTGGCGTGAGCCCGGGCGGCGAGCTGTTTGGCCGTGGGGGGCATCGCAAACCCAGCCCAAACCCGTCCTCACCCGCGATCCACACACGGACGGGAGTCTCTAGGCCAGCGATCAGGCGGCCGGGGTGGGAGGGAACACCCTGGACTGACTGTTCACCTCCCCCGCCAGCCCAGAGGTGACAATTGTAGCCCCCTTAACGCTACCCTTTCTGAGATCAGGTGACACAGCATAGACCAGGGATGGCCGGTTAAGGCACCAGGCACTGCACTTCCCCACTACGGTGACAAAAAAAAAACCTTCCTGATTTTTGCTCCCTTCAACTGCACCTCCATACAGAGAGATTATTTTTATATTTATTTTATTATTAAGGTTATTATTAATAAAGCTACTCAGACCCAGTTGTCAGACAATTGTCAGACCCAGGACAGGGTGAGGAAGGGGTGGGATAAACTAATGAAATGAGACGAAGCTTACAAGAGGAAATGGTTCGTTTCGACTGCTGTGTTTCCCTTGCTGATGTCTCTCACCTCTCCATCTCTCCAGCCACATTGCAAACAGGGTTAGAGGGCCAGGAGAGGGCCGATGCTCCCGTTCACTAATGCACACGGCGGTTTTTAAAGCACAAAGGCAGGAATCAGCGGACACAAGTGGGAAGTAAGTTTAAGCAGCAGCTGGGTGACCTACATTGCCTCCTGGTCCAGCAATGCCTCAATTCTCCACCTTGTTTGCAAATCTCCTCCATGGCCCTCGTCCCCCCCTCCCGATCTCTGTGACCTCCTCCAGCCCTACAACCCTCCGAGATCTCTGCGCTCCTCCAATTCTGCCCTCTTGTGCATCCCCCGATTTCCTTCGCTCCACCATTGGCGGCCGTGCCTTCAGCAGCCCCGGCCCTAAGCTCTGGAATTCCCTCCCTAAACCTCTCCGCCTCTCTCTCCTCCTTTAAGACGCTCCTTAAAACCTACCTCTTTGACCGAGCTTTTGGTCACCTGTCCTAATATCTCCTTATGTGGCTCGGTGTCGAATTTTGTTTGATAATCGCTCCTGTGAAGCACCTTGGGACGTTTTAAGTAAATAAATGATTGGGATTATATTATAAATAATAAATGATTGGGATTATATTATAATTAATAAATGATTGGGATTATATTATAAATAATAAATGATTGGGATTATATTATAAATAACAAATGATTGGGATTATATTATAAATAATAAATGAGAGGGATTATATTATAAATAATAAATGATTGGGATTATATTATAAATAACAAATGATTGGGATTATATTGTAAATAATAAATGAGAGGGATTATATTATAAATAATAAATGATTGGGATTATATTATAAATAACAAATGATTGGGATTATATTATAAATAATAAATGATTGACCACCTGAATATTTTTCAAAATTCTTTTTCCATTTGAGCCTAATTTTAACCTCCCACTTGGTGGAAATTCGCTGTCTGTGTAAAATAGTTTCGTTTTGGTGATATTTTTAACTCCACTGTGCCTCGACAGACCAAAAACAACCAGTTTCAAACAGTATGCAAATCTTCCGAGTGCAAAAAGCAGGGTCGAGCAGTTAATGGATGCTTTTAATAGCAACTGGGGGAACATCTGGGTGTTAATGGAAAGGCTGCAAATGCAAATTAATCTGACTGCAGGGTGGGGGGAGAGAGAGAGAGAGAGAATCACAAGCTGGTGGCCTCAGGCTCCTCCTCACTTGTGCTCTCTCATCAAACCGGGCAAAACAAGAGCTGTCTCATTGCCGACCTGGTGCAAGATAAGCTGCCCGCTGATATTTAACATCAGAGGAGATGTGCGGAATTGGTCAAACCGTCCTCTACGCTAGTGCCCTCTTTACTAAGACCTGGTGGCCGTGGGACGGCCTACCTCGACCGTTGCTTCCCCTTCGACCTACTGCATTGGTTTCCGAATCGGGGCCCCCCTGCCCTCCAGGAGGTCAGCGAGGGTTGCCGAGGTTTCTGTCCTGTGACGTTACAATTAAGTACTTCTGAAGGACTTAATTGTAACGTAGGGAAACGCGGCAGCCAATTTGTGCACAGCAAGCTCCCACAAACAGCAAAGTGATAATGATCAGATAATCTGTGTTTAGGTGTTGGTTGAGGGATAAATGTTGGCCCAGGACACCGAATATTGGAGAACCTGCTCTTCTTCGAAATAGTGGCCGTGGGATCTTTTACATCCACCTGAGAGGGGCAGGCGGAGCCTCGGTTTAACGTCTCATTCGAAAGACGGCACCTCTGACAGTGCAGCACTCCCTCAGTACTGGCACTGGGAGTGTCGGCCTGGATTATGGACTCGAGCCCCTGGAGTAGGAGATGTTTACTCACGATGGATGGAGCTCCTGCCTGTTTAACAGGGGAGGGATCACTTGCTGCTTAATTGTGTGGTGTTTCTGGTTGCTGAGCAGCGTAAGGGTTAATTGCTGTGCAATTACACTGAGTTCCCTTTTATGTAGAATTGCGTAGTATTTACAGCACAGAAACAGGCCATTCGGCCCAACTGGTCCGTGCTGGTGTTTATGCTCCACACGAGCCTCCTCCCTCCCCTCTTCATCTCACCCTATCAGCATATCCTTCTATTCCTTTCTCCCTCATGTGTTTATCGAGCTTCCCCTTAAATGCAACTATGTTATTCGCCTCAACCACTCCATGTGGGAGTGAGTTCCACATTCTCACCACTCTCTGGGTAAAGAAGTTTCTCCTGAATTCCCTATTGGATTTATTAGTGACTATCTTATATTTATGGCCTCTAGTTCTGGTCTCCCCCACAAGTGGAAACATTTTCTCTACGTCTACCCTATCGAACCCCTTCATAATTTTAAAGACCTCTATCAGGTCACCCCTCAGTCTTCTCTTTTCTAGAGAAAAGAGCCCCAGCCTGTTCAGCCTTTCCTGATAGGTATAACCTCCCATTTCTGATATCATCATTGTAAATCTTTTTTTTTTGCACCTTCTCCAGTGCCTCTACATCCTTTTTATAATATGGAGACCAGAACTGTGCACAGTACTCCCAAGTGCGGTCTAACCAAGGTTCTATACAAGTTTAACATAACTTCTCTGCTTTTCAATTCTATCCCTCTAGAAATGAACCCTTGGTTTGCATTCTTTATGGCCTTGTTAACCTGTGTCGCTACTTTTAATGATTTGTGAATCTGTACCCCGAAATCCAGTCTGCTCCTCTATCCCATTCAGACTCTTATTTTCCAAGGAGTATGTGGCCTCCTTATTTGTCCTGCGTATTTACCAGCTTAAGGCTGACATGCTAACTTCACGAACTTCTTGTTAACTGCTCGAAGGGCGAAACAACTAGAAACGGAAGTACCTACAAGAAACGCAAACGTCTTGTCTGCAACTCGAGAGGCGGGCTCTGCTGAATTCTCATCTCCCGGGACCGAGTGCGTGGAGTCGATTTGAGACCGTGTGGCTTTCAAACCTGCCCGGAGGGACGGGGGAGGAGGGGGAAGAAACAGGAAAACAAAGACAGCATCGGTTTAAATAAAACACTAAACCCAGGCAATTATGCTGCAGGCTGTTTCACTGTGGGAATCGTTCTTGGTGCAGGAGTCACGTAGCGCGAGGGTGCCATCTGCAGGATACATGATACACGCGAGAACACTTAACGTGGAATCATACAGCACAGAAAGGAGGCCATTCGGCCCATCGTGCCTGTGCTGGCTCTTTGAAAGAACTATCCAATTTGTCCCACTACCAACACCCCACCCCGTGCTCTTTCCCCATTTTTTCTTTTCAAGTATATATCCAATTCCCTTTTGAAAGTTACTATTGAATCTGCTTCCACCGCCCTTTCAGGCAGCGCATTCCAGATCGTAACAACTCGCTGAGTTAAAAAATCATTCTCCTCATCTCCCCCTCTGGTTCTTTTGCCAATTACCTTAAATCTGTGTCCTCTGGTCACCGACCCTCTAGCTAGTGGCTCACAAAGTCTCGCATTTGTACAATGCCGTATTGAGTCTCTCGCAAACACCTCAGAGCTCATCACTACTTTTGGAGACAAACATGCAGCCCATCATCCAACTGTCTCTCGAGTGATTCAAGAGCTTTAGCCTTCTCACCCCTATCCAGTCGGTCGGTGACCATCCCAGGCTTTGATTGCTAGGTTTGTGAAGAGGTGCTTTCCTGATCTCAGACCTGAACTCGCCCGTCACCGAGTGCACTATGTCGCTAATGGTGCTCTGGGATTAACCATTGCCACTCCAGTTAGTCTGCTAGATCAGCCGTGGCTCAGTGGGTAGCACTCTGGCCTCTCAGTCAGCAGGTCCTAGGTTCAAGTCCTATTAAAGGTGCTTTATAAATGAAAGCTCACTCTATTGTCTAAACTGACCATTCTTAATCCAACAGTTCTAAATTGACTTGTAATTCCTCACTTAACAGGCTAAGGGTTACTATTACTACAATATAAAGAGAAATCAGAATCAGTGTAACATTCGTAGACCTCCGGACATTGGGAAGAAAACCCGTCGTAAAAATGAACACTTTATGCAGGACTTTTCTTGCCTCCAGCCCCTACGACCCTCCGAGATCTCTGCGCTCCTCCAATTCTGGCCTCTTGCGCATCCCCGATTTCCATCGCTCCACCATTGGCGGCCGTGCCTTCAGCCGTCTCGGCCCTGAGCTCTGGAATTCCCTCCCTAAACCTCTCCGCCTCTCTCTCCTCCTTTAAGACTCTCCTTAAAACCTACCTCTTTGACCGAGCTTTTGGTCACCTGTCCTGATGTCTCCTTACGTGGCTCGGTGTCAAATTTTGTCTGATAATCGCTCCTGTGAAGCACCTTGGGGATATTTTACTATGTTAAAGGAGCTTTGTTGTTGAGTGGCACAATTGAACGGTTAAAATGTAATCCTGGTTCTCAGAGTCAGACGAGATGACAGAAAAGGACAACCATGTGATACGGGGCCTGGATCTGCCCAGTGACAGCTCCGTCGAGCTGATTGACAATGGGCCAGATTAAAGCAATGTCTTGCTCCTGGTCAGTCCTAGGCCATTAAAGGCTAGTTATCCATATTATAAAAAGGACATAGAGGCACTGGAAATGGTGCAAAAAAAGATTTGCAAAGTATGATACCAGAACTGAGAGGTTGAGACGAATAACATAGATGCATTTAAGGGGATGCTAGATAAACATGAGGGAGAAAGGAATAGGAGATGCTGATCGGGTTAGATGAAGAGGGGTGGGAGGAGGCTCGTGTGGAGCATAAACACCAGCACGGACCAGTTGGGCCAAATGGCCTGATCCTGCGCTTTAATTTCAAGGTATATCTACGAACTGCACGAGGATGGAGCTCTCCGATGTGCTGGTGCTGACAGTCCTCTCCAAGTTCATGCCCAAGGCAGTGCCTAAAGCCCAGCGTCTCTCGGCAACACAAGGACTGCTGCGGCTGTACTTCGATGTCCCGTACCCATCCTAACGGCTGGCGCAAAATACCCGCGGCAAAGCTTCACGTCGACACGTCCGCCTGGCTGCGTGACAGCCCCGCTGTCTCCTGCCATACTAACCCCCTCCAGTTCAAACGCAGAGTTAATCATCTACCAGGGTGTGGCCAGATCACGCTTTCAACCGTGGAAAAGGTCGACACAAAGGTACGGTTTTGCAGACAGGAAGTGCGGACTGATGCAAGAGTTTTACCCGCACTATAAACAGTGACGACCATTCAAAGAAGTACTTCATTGGCTGTAAAGCGCTTTGGGACGTCCTGAGGTCGAGAAAGGCGCTATAGGAATGCAAAACCTCTTCTTCTTCTTCTATCCGTTTGCCCTCTGGCAACTCAGCATAAATCCTACAGGCTGCACAGACCTCCCTGCAACTACCGAGGTCACGTTTCAGGAGATCTGCCCCAGATACAGTTGCCTGTTCCTTTGCCGCATGAAACCCACACTGTAAATATGCTGAGATGTAAAATACATGGGAGAAGACGATGACATGGATATTCAGTTCTCCCAACTCTATTGGCCTGGGATACGGGACGTTTTAAAAAGGGTTCAAGACTCCTTAACCAGCGAGTCTGCGGAAGTGACTCCAAATTGTGTCTGTGGTACCTTTAAATATATCTTTAAAAACTAGTCGACGTCCCACATTGGGAGTCGAGACCAAGTGTCACCTGTAGGTGAAGTGGGATTAGATGGCAGGGAATAATCGGACCAGAGGACGTTGGTGTAATTCAGTCACCATTTTAAAGTCATACATGTCCTTATTTTTAATATAATACTTTGATATTAATTATAGATGAATAGCAAAACTTACCGCAATTTGAGAAGCAGAGATGTAGAGTTGGTTGGAGCGTAGGAATTTCGCTGAAGTGCTACACCGCCACCATTGGCAGGAGGGTGTAATTACAACGTGACAAGTTTACATAGGAAATTCCCATTATAAATGTGGCCATAGGAATTGATAATGGAAAAGGTCGACACAAAAGTACAGTTTTGCAGACAGGAAGTGCAGACTGATGCAAGAGTTTTAATATTAGCTTCTTCACATGCGTGCGCGTGCCCCTTTAGAAACAGCTGTTAGCCGTTCAAGATAAGTGCCCCTCCTTAAAGTACAATCTGGCCACACCTTTGCATCACAAAAAGAAAACTCCCATTTCTTCATTCCCCCCCCACACTGTCCAAAAGGGAGGGAGGTCAAACTAAACATAGTACAGACACCGAGCTCGTCTCTCGTCCTCCTCCGCAGCAACGAGGCTTCACCAGACTAGGCTATTCCGTGGAGACCAGTTACAAGAAAAGATGCGAGATGCCAATATTTCATTTTTTAAAAATACAGATTTTTATTCGAGTGTGAACAACATCAACAGTACGTACTGAACAGGGAGGGATTCCTCCTTACATATAAAAAAATGTTAATAGCTCTCGGGTTGGGGGGAGTGGGGCGGGCGGGGGAGTGAAGAAGAGGGAAGGAGCTCCTAAAGTGACAATATCAGATATTTACAGTGTTGCAGAGCTTCCTGCAACAGGAACCTGCAAGTCAAACGAGCTTGGAGACCAGGGGAAACACGGCAGGGACTCCAAGTCGACAATCGTAATAACCAGGGCAAGTGGCTTTCGACACGGAAGCTTCAAGGAACGCAATGGGGCACGGTGACACGGGCTACGCCTCCGGGACGCTGCGGTCGCTCGCTCGTGGGGGGGGGGGGGGGGGGAGGGGGAAGTGGCATCCCACGCCACTGTCTCACCACCAAGCCTCAGCTCCGCAGCTCGCGTTGCAGGTGACCGGGGGGGGGGGGGGGGCCTGTCTGTATATCGCTTCAGGTATCGGTAACGGCCTTTGTAGCGCAGCGGGGAGAAGTGCCTGGAGTCGCGTAGCTAACGAGACGGAGGAGTGAAAGCAGCAAACAGGCTCGGCCGGCAAGAAATAGCTACCCTTTCCACCCCCCCCAACAACTACCACCCGCCCCCCCCACCGCCGATTAACGCCCGCAGCTCTCCTGAAGACGCCAACCTCATCTAAGCAACTGTCTCGCACCGTCAGATCTATTTGACCTTAAGAGCTGAACAAGGACCTTGAGAGACAAACACACACACACACTTTCCAGCAGGGTTTGGGGGTGGGGGGATGCTGGTAAACACTGATCGGAAATAGGAAAACCCCTTGGCAGACCTTTTCCCCTCACTAAGGCGCCGAGACTAATTGCAACCCCTCGACTGTTGCCCCCTCCCATCCACAGAGATCAGCCAACCCAGCGCAGGCTGGGAATCAAACCTGGCATATTCTGGCCTGTGCGACTCAGTGCTGCAACGAGGAGGCACCTTCGCTCATCAGGGTAGGCGGGGCAGCTCATCCCTGCGAGAATTTAATGCCTTAACGGTGGGGGTCACATGGTGCCAGAGTACCTCGAAAGTTGCCGATGGGCGACACCACTAGTCCCGGCCAGAATGTGGACGATTGGGTAATTCCCCCATCAATCTTACACTGCTATAAGTGACTGGGATTTTACGCATATAGTTTGTGACTATCCTCCACTTACTGCATTTTGCTGGGGAAATAATCCTGCTATTATCGGGAGAAGTTGCTGTAGTTTTGGTCATGACTTCTCTTTGTCGAGGCTGTTTTGAAATATAGACTCTGTAGACTGTTTGCTGTGGTGCGCTGTTTAATTAGACTCTTATTTGCTGAGTAAATAGACTCTGCTTGCTGTAAAATGGACTGTTTGCCGTGAATCCTGCCGTAAGTCGCGCCCCGCCTCCAACTCATTGGCTGACACTCGGCATTTACATGGGTCTCTCGCTGGCTTAGTGCAGAAACGCACCACTGCTGGTGCGGCACAGAGTTTGAAGTGTGTGTTTGATCCCTGGTCTGTGCCGAGTTAGCTTGGTTGGGGGTGGTGGGAGCTACAACTGGCCTCGGTGCTCTTCGACCAGGGGAGGAAAAGTCAACCATGGTGCTCCAGCACAAATCACCGCCCACCGACTCTCATGCAGGCGCCTGGATACCGGATAAGGACAGGGTCCAGGCTCAGCTCCGGTGCCCCACCTGCAGTCGAACAGCCGGGTGGCGTTCGCTGTCTGGGCTCACGTTACGCACGGCCGGCTGGTGAGGGGGCGGGGGGTACCAGAGGAGCCCAGTGAAGCTGCTCCACATCCCCGCGGAGAGTCTGCGTTTCAGAAAGGAGCGGAGAGGAAAAAAAAAAGCAGGCAAGAAAGAAAAGAGTGCTTTTTGTTTGTAAGACAAGCCACGTTAAGTAGCAGATACAGAGTATTGGATTATACAGGTTACAATCAATGTGTACAACACACAGCCTAAATTGAGATCCGTGTACAGCAAGCGAAAGTCTCCGAAGGATAAATATACACTCACAGCTTAACAGCAACTGGGCAAAAGCAAAACACTGCAGATGCTGGAAAATCTGAAATAAAAACAGAAAATGCAGGTCGGGCAGCATCTGACGAAAGGTCATCGACCTGAAACGTTAACTCCCGTTTCTCTCGCCACAGATGCTGCCTGACCTGCGGGGTGTTTTTCCACTGATGAGAGTCCAGGACAAGGGGACTTAACCTGGTAATCAGAGCCCGGCCATTCCGGGGAGAAGTCAGGAAACACTTCTTCAGGCAAAGGGTGGTGAAAATGTGGAACTCTCTCCCGCAAAAAAAAACAGTAGATGCTAGCTCAGTTAGTAATTATGAATCGGATAGATTTCTGCTAGTCGAGGGTATTAAAGGATTTGGAGCCAAGGTGGGTAGATGGGAGTTAAGATATCGATCAGCCATGATCTCATTGAATGGCGGATCAGGGGCTGAATGGCTGTGCCTACGTTCTAGCATTTTCTGTTTTTATAATAGCAACGGGGGCTCTGCCCCTGCGGGGGTCAATGTACAGACGCTGATCGCCAGCACGATTCCGGTTATCAGCGTTCGATGGCGTCCACGCTATCGGGTTTACTGAATGCAGACAGCGCTATATCAGCTCATCGCTGAGGAATGGTTTGCTATTGATCGGGGGGCGGGGGAGAGGGCATTTCTATCACCGATTCAACAATTTCAAGTCCCCCCCCTTCCTTATCGCACGGCCTGAATAACCTAAGCTATATCTTCCACTCAACACGTGTTTGTACGTCACCTCACTATTGATCACTTGTGCCTTTCTCACTCGACCCCAGAACTGCTGTGTGAATAAGCAATATTTTGTATTATTTCTTCTCCGACCCACCCAATTTCCGCTCCCCCCCTCACCTTCTCCTGAGTGGGCCGGCCCGCGGTCCCAAAGGGACGTTCGTTCTTCACACGGTCGACTATCCCACTGCTGAGCAGGGATGGGGGGGGAAGGGGTGCATAATGGTCAATCCCTTTACCCTGACTCCCACCACAGGTGCCCTCTTCCGGGCAAGGGGCCATTGGCCGGGGTTTCGCACTCCAGATCGCTGTCCGCTTGACCTGTGACCCAGGGGCACTGAGGCCAATTTTAGCCATCCAACTGAGCTTGGTTAACCCAGTACAAACTTTGAAGGAAAGGGGTGGGGGGTGGATTTGAAGCCTGGTATCTGTGTGCTGCACAGCTCAGTATCAGACTGGAGGGTATTTAAGCAATAATCAGAACCAACACTACAGTACAATGATGAGAAGATTTAAGGTTTGTGCTGATTAGAGGGACCAAGATTACGTACATGTTTAATAAATTTTAAACTACTGGAATTTCAAATTGGAAAGACAATAATTGTGAAGCTTTTTTTTGAAGGAATAAACTAACAGTTTTTAGACAGTAAGATTATGGGCGGATCACAAAATAGATTTTCTTAGAATCGAGGAAGCTTGATTGAAGCAGAAGAGGGGAGGTACATCAAGGAGTGGCTCGGTTTTAAAACCCAGGCTTAAGATTGTAGACTAGAGGAGGGGGGGAGGGAAGAGTGAGGAATTAGGCAGCTCTGAGATCTTTGTAAATTCAGAGATTTCAATGCTGCGAGGAATCAGGGGTGGGAAAGAGGATGCAGGACAGGAAAGTCAGGTGGACCAAAATACAGCTGCACTGATGAAAGAGAAAGGAGCAGAGAGAAGGAGAGAGGGAGAGAGAAAGGGGCAGAGAGGAGAGAGAGAGAGAGAAAGGGGCAGAGAGGAGAGAGAGAGAGAGAGAAAGGGGCAGAGAGGAGAGAGAGAGAGAGAGAGAGGGGCAGAGAGGAGAGAGAGAGAGAGAGAAAGGGGCAGAGAGGAGAGAGAGAGAGAGAGAGGGGCAGAGAGGAGAGAGAGAGAGAGAGAGGGGCAGAGAGGAGAGAGAGAGAAAGGGGCAGAGAGAGAGTGAGAAAGGGGCAGAGAGGAGAGAGAGTGAGAAAGGGGCAGAGAGGAGAGAGAGAGAGAAAAAGGGGTAGAGAGGAGAAAGAGAGAGAAATGGGCAGAGAGGAGAAAGAGAGAAAGGGGCAGAGAGGAGAGAGAGAGAAAGGGGCAGAGAGGAGAGAGAGAGAAAGGGGCAGAGAGGAGAGAGAGAGAAAGGGGCAGAGAGGAGAGAGAGAAATGGGCAGAGAGGAGAGAGAGAGAAAGGGGCAGAGAGGAGAGAGAGAGAAAGGGGCAGAGAGGAGAGAGAGAGAAAGGGGCAGAGAGGAGAGAGAAAGGGGCAGAGAGGAGAGAGAAAGGGGCAGAGAGGAGAGAGAAAGGGGCAGAGAGGAGAGAGAAAGGGGCAGAGAGGAGAGAGAAAGGGGCAGAGAGGAGAGAGAAAGGGGCAGAGAGGAGAGAGAGAGAAAGGGGCAGAGAAAAGAGAGAGAGGAGAGAGAGAGAAAGGGGCAGAGAGAGAGTGAGAAAGGGGCAGAGAGGAGAGAGAGAGAAAGGGGCAGAGAGGAGAGAGAGAGAAAGGGGCAGAGAGGAGAGAGAGAGGGGCAGAGAGGAGAGAGTGAGAGAGAAAGGGGCAGAGAGGAGAGAGAGAGAGAGAAAGGGGCAGAGAGGAGAGAGAGAGAAAGGGGCAGAGAGGAGAGAGTGAGAGAGAAAGGGGCAGAGAGGAGAGAGTGAGAGAGAAAGGGGCAGAGAGGAGAGAGTGAGAGAGAAAGGGGCAGAGAGGAGAGAGTGAGAGAAAGGGGCAGAGAGCGTGAGTGAGTGAGAGAGAGAGAGAGACACACGAAGAGGGGGATAGATATTGGCCTCCCACTAATTACCTTCCCTTGCGTGAAGGCCAGTCCCAACAATGAGCCCATTTTGCTGAAACTCGGTGTGCAAAACACTATTATCTCCTTCAGAAAAACGGCCCTGGTAACTGTGATTGTCCTGTATGTTTAGCAGTACTTGGGGCTCTGTTACTTGGAGGGAATGTTTTCCACAGCAGCTAGTCATATCTACCATCCCACTGCACTGTACGACCCAAACGGATGGCTCGCATTGCTGATCAGTCCATCTAACCTCTCTCCGCCCCCACACCCTTCCCAATTTCCTCCTAGTGGTGCTGGCTGTTGCTGGGGTACAGTTGTGTGGGGACAGTCAGCCCTCACTCGAGAGGCCTGCTCCTCGCGGACGAACTGACGCGACGATGGGCCGTTCCACCACGGGGAGGGGGGGGAAACGTCACGGCCCAGCCCAATCCCGTCCTCGGCCACACACTCTCCGGAACACGTCGTCGGATCCCGATCCGGAGCAGGAACCCCCAATTGATTGTCACCCCGCCCTGCATCAGCTCAGGGGCCTGGAGACCAGATGGAGCAGCCCAACCCAACCCTGCACAGTCCGGGGCGGGAGTGGGGGAATTGAATTCGGGAACTTCTAGCCTGTGTACCGCTACACCGGGGAAGGCAGTGCCTTTTATCCACCGGGGCAACGGGACCAGGCCTTTATCACACTGCAAACTTCAGCTTCCCGTCTGAGCCCCCGTTCAATCGGGGGGGGGGAAGGTTGGGGATGGAGGGGGAAAGGGAAAGGAAAGGAAAGCAAAGAAAAGTATGATTACAACCGTAGGCTATACAAACTAACAATGCAATCAGGGTTTTTCTCGTTGCTGGATCACATAGGTACAGCCATCTTACTGCGTCGTAGCGCACAGACCAGACAATGTTTCTGTCTCGCGGCCCCGGTGCCTGCGATTGTCCTGCGGTTACATCGTGTAGTATAATACGGGTTTATCCAACCTACTCACTTTCCTTTCTTCTGCTGCCTTCTGTTCCTTCTGTTTGATTTTGTCGTTCAACTTCTTTTTCCTTTTCTCTGGGACTTTTACTTCTACTCGGGAGAAAAAAAAAGTTTTTAATAAAACCCGGAATTCATCAGTCGGAGAAAAACAAAAATCCTCACGCGAGACTGATCGACGAGGGGACAGGGGGTGAGAGGGGGGCTGAAAATGGAGCCACGTGATGGGGGAAGAGAACCTTTTGGGCCAAAAATGGGTTATTGTATTTATCAGCAATTCATAGAATGACATAGAATTTACAGCACAGAAACAGGCCATTCGGCCCAACTGGTCGGTGTTTATACTCCACAGGAACCACCTCCCTCTTCATCTCACCCTATCAGCATATCCTTCTATTCCTTTCTCCCTCATGTGTTTATCCAGCTTCCCCTTAAATGCATCTACACTATTCGCCTCAACTACTCCATGTGGGAGTGAGTTCCACATTCTCACCACTCTCTGGGTAAAGAAGTTTCTCCTGAATTCCTTATTGGATTTATTAGTGACTCTCTTATATTTATGGCCCCTAGTTTTGGTCTCCCCCACAAGTGGAAACATCTTCTCTACATCTACCCTATCACAATTTTAAAGACCTCCATCAGGCCGCCCCTCAGCCTTCTCTTTTCTAGAGAAAAGAGCCCCAGCCTGTTCAATCTTTCCTGATAGGTATAACCTCTCAGTTCTGGTATCATCCTTGTAAATCTTTTTTGCACCTTCTCTGGTGCCTCTATATACTTTTTCTAATATGGAGACCAGAACTGTGCACAATACTCCAAGTGTCTCAATTTTTCCCAGCTGCACTATTCACAATCTCGCTACCACATGGAGTAGTTGAGGCGAATAGCGTAGATGCATTTAAGGGGAAGCTGGATAAGCACATGAGGGAGAAAGGAATAGAAGGATATGCTGATAGGGTTTGATGAAGAGGGGAGGGAGGAGGCTCGTGTGGAGCATAAACACCGGTATAGACCAGTTGGGCCGAATGGCCTGTTTCTGTGCTGTAAATCCACTTATTTCTGCAGCTCGTTTTAAAAATACTTATTCAGCACAGTGGCGCTGAGGCAGAGCGTTGGACGCAGTCGTTTAAAATGCAGCGGCTCTCACTGTACCTGATTGCTTTGCCTCTTGCTCTTGCTGTTGCTCCTCGTCATCCCAGTTATCCTGCATGGAAAGGAGAGCAGTCACAAAGAGACAACGGGGCACTGATTTCCAACTTGCATCTGTACCGCAACTCGTGGAAGAGGCATTTTGCAGATTTTTTTCCCCCCTGAATGTCCTGGGTCGGATCTGGTTTATCTCCAAGGAGATGACACCGTTCTGGAGGTGGGTCGGGAATGTCAGCATCAGAACTATATGGGACAGGCTAGTGGGTCTGTCCTGTCCATCATTTTCTTAAGGCGTTCCTCATCCTGCGATCTTTCAGATGCCCCCTTTGTTCAACGCAGTCGTGAGTGATCTGCTCCTCTTTCTCTGCCAAGCAACTGCTGCAGAGTTCCTCAGGGGAGCACTAGAAACAATTTCCCCCCTCCTCATGCAGATGTGCACGGCCTCTACCTGATCAGAGCTTTCTAGGTCAGGAACTCAGCATTTGCAGGAACTAGTGTACAGGCACTACCATGAGAAACAGCCTCACGGTGCACCAACTTCATGTGCCAGTGCGCCATAGCATGCTAACTGCACCGTACGCTCCACTGGACACCAATCCTTCTGGCACCCGGGCTGCACCCTGCGGTGCACATTACACCAAACCTGAATGACACCCGGACCGTACCCTCGGTACACCGAACCCAAATCACACCCGGACCGTACCCTCGGTACACCGAACCCAAATCACACCCGGACCGTACCCTCGGTACACCGAACCCAAATCACACCCGGACCGTACCCTCGGTACGCCGAACCCAAATCACACCCGGACCGTACCCTCGGTACACCGAACCCAAATCACACCCGGACCGTACCCTCGGTACACCGAACCCAAATCACACCCGGACCGTACCCTCGGTACACCGAACCCAAATCACACCCGGACCGTATCCTCGGTACACCGAACCCGTATCACACCCGGACCGTATCCTCGGTACACCGAACCCGTATCACACCCGGACCGTACCCACGGTACACCGAACCCGTATCACACCCGGACCGTATCCTCGGTACACCGAACCCGTATCACACCCGGACCGTACCCACGGTACACCGAACCCGTATCACACCCGGACCGTACCCACGGTACACCGAACCCGTATCACACCCGGACCGTACCCTCGGTACACCGAACCCGTATCACACCCGGACCGTACCCACGGTACACCGAACCCGTATCACACCCGGACCGTACCCACGGTACACCGAACCCAAATCACACCCGGATCGTACCCTCGGTACATTAAACCCGTATCACACCCGGACCGTACCCACGGTACATTAAACCCGTATCACACCCGGACCGTATCCTCATTTAACGGAATATTTACCCCGCCTCCTCCTCAGGCTCTCCGCCCACTCCAGTACTTCAGGTTGCGGCCTCACACGAAGCGGGTCTCGGGCTTTGGAGGGAGTTTTTCGGGCGGCTCGTCCCTCCCCTACTCGAGGCCCCGGCTTCCCCGCGGCCCTTTGATTGTTTTTTTTAATTCCTACCTTCACCGTCCGCTCCTCGTCTTCTCCTTCCCACCGGTCCGACGCCACCATCTTTGGCACCGCTTCCTCCGGCTCGAATCCGTCCGCGTCTGGGGTTGAGACAAGAAAGAGAGAGCGGGGAGGGGATTAGAAATAAACTGAACCAACAGCGAGGCCCCGAACCGCCGCCATCGCCGCCTCTCCACTTACCCCAGGTATCCACGTCCGCCATCTTGTCTCTCGGCAAACTCTCGCACCGCGCCTGCGCGCAGAGCTTTCACCGGTCCTCCCGTTGCATTAAATCGGTCCTCCAGCCGCTCGGTGGCGCTGCGGACGAACAATAATCGTCATCCCAGCCGCTGGGTGGCGCTGCGGATGAACTATAATCGTCATCCCAGCCGCTGGGTGGCGCTGCGGACGAACTATAATCATCATCCCAGCCGCTGGGTGGCGCTGCGGACGAACTATAAGCATCATCCCAGCCGCTGGGGGGCGCTGCGGACGAAATATTTCATCATCCCAGCCGCTGGGTGGCGCTGCAGACGAACTATAACTATAATCATCATCCCCGCCATTGGGTGGCGCTGCGTACGAAATATATCATCATCCCCGCCGCTAGATGGCGCTGCAGACGAAATATATCATCATCCCAGCCGCTCGGGGGCGCTGCGGACGAAATATTTCATCATCCCAGCCGCTCGGGGGCGCTGTGCACGAAATATATCATCATCCCCGCCGCTAGATGGCGCTGCAGACGAAATATATCATCATCCGAGCCGCTCGGTGGCGCTGCAGACGAACAATAATCATCATCCCAGCCGCTGGGTGGCGCTGCGGACGAACTATAAGCATCATCCCCGCCGCTGGGGGGCGCTGCGGACGAACTATAAGCATCATCCCCGCCGCTGGGGGGCGCTGCGGACGAACTATAAGCATCATCCCAACCGCTGGGTGGCGCTGCAGACAAAATATATCATCAGCCAGCCGCTGGGTGGCGCTGCAGACGAACTATAACTATAATCATCATCCCCGCCATTAGGTGGCGCTGCGTACGAAATATATCATCATCCCAGCCGCTGGGGGGCGCTGTGCACGAAATATATCATCATCCCCGCCGCTAGATGGCGATGCAGACGAAATATATCATCATCCCAGCCGCTGGGGGCGCTGCAGACGAACTATAATCATCATCCCAGCCGCTGGGTGGCGCTGCATACGAAATATATCATAATCCCAGCCGCTAGATGGCGCTGCAGACGAAATATAATCATCATCCCAGCCACTGGGCGGCGCTGCAGACGAATTATAATCATCATCCCCGCCGCTGGGGGCTGCAGCTGCCGATTCAGCAGGTCATCCGAGCCTCCAGGTGGCGCTGTCACTGGAGGAGTAAACGGATGCATTGACCTGTGTTGGGCACCATGCACAAAGCACTTTACAGCTAATGAAGTAATTTTTCAAGTGTGGTCACTGTTGTAATGTGGGAAACAGGGCAGCTCAATTTGTGCACAGCAAGATCCCACAAACAGAAATGTGATAATGAGCAGATAGTCTGTTTTAGTGACATTGGTTGAGGGATAAATATTGGCCAGGACACTCCTGGAATACTCCTCTGCTCTTTAGATAGTGGTAAACAATTTTACAACACCAAGTTATAGTCCAACAATTTTATTTGAAAATCACAAGCTTTCGGAGGCTTCCTCCTTCCTCTGGTGAATGTGGAAATGAAATCCTCGAACCTTTCGCATTTATAAATCACAGAACAATACCTGGTGATTACAGACAGTCTTTCCAACTGCCCGTTGCCAAGGCAATCAAAGTGTTCAGACAGAGAGGTGTTACCTACAGGGCCACTGAATATACAAACAACCAAAAAAAACAGAGAGGCAGAAACATAGAAACATCCGGAAGGAAGAGAAAGACAGCAAATGACCCGTTATATTAAAAACAGATAACTTTTGTTCGCTGGTGGGATAGATAGTGGCTATGGGAACTTTTACATCCACCTGAGGGGGCAAACGGGGCCTCAGTTTAACGTCTCATGTGAAAGACGGCACCTCTGACAGTGCAGCTCTCCCTCAGTACCACACTGGGAGTGTCAGCCTGGATTATGTGCTCAAAGTCTCTGGAGTGGGGCTTGAACCCACGGTCTTTATGACTCAGAGGCGAGAGTGCTATCCATCGAGCCACGGCTGACAGCTAACCAAGGATGGAATGCTGCTCCACTGTTAAGTAATGAGCATCCTCACTCAACTGGTTAGAACAATGAGTAGCTGAGCCACACTGAGATCAGGAAGGTCCCAGGTTTGATTCTGTTAGCTGACCCCAGCTGGGGCAGCAATTAGCCCTGACTACTTGGGTGAGCTACCAGAGGGCAATTGGTGCCCGTGGAACTGCACCTGAGCAAGGAGGTTCAATGCCGACAGGAGAGGCGGAGGGGAACGGAAAAAGGAAACAAGACAAGTTCTAACAAGAGGGTGGAGCATGTGTTTTTTTATTCATTCTCGGGATTGGGCATCGCTGGCAAGGCTGGCATTTATTGCCCATCCCTCGTTGTTCCGAGAAGGTGGGCCTTCCTCTTTGATACAACTGAGGGGCTTGCTAGGCCACTTCAGAGGCAGCTAAGAGTCAACCACGTTAGCATGGGACTGGAGTCACATATATCGCATAAGGGCGGCAGGTCTCCTTCCCTAAAGAACTTTATATCTCATAACCTTGATTTAGCCATGGGCTGATTCACGTTGGATATCTCCCACAGGCCCCTGGAGCACTCATTTGAGAAAATAAACAATGACAAAGTGGTTAGGATTAAACTTTTATTATAGATTTTATTCCAGATATTGGGACATTCTTTATTTTTTTGCACACTGGAAGGAAATTACACAGTTAGCTGTTGACCAAACGTCATCCAATTAAATGACCAAGGCCACCATATTCCCTTAGCCAATCCTCATCGGTGCACACAGAAACTTTGAGCAGTTATCTGAAGAGAAGGCTGACCTCCTGTGAAGGGATAGAGTGGATGGCGTTCCCATGTCGGGCTACAGCACTCTCAATCTGGTCACGTAGGCCCAAGGGCTCACCATTTCAGTGACTGACGTTCTACCAGCAACATCCCGCGGACAGCTATGAGATGATTGACCAGTTAAGCTGTTGGGGGTCGGTCGAGGGAGGAGTGCTGGCCAGGACACCAGGAGAACTCCCTCGTCCGCTCGTCTTGGAATAGCGTCACAGGGTCAAGTCCTACTCGTTCCTACTTTGGAGAGGGGCAAGAGGTTGAGGATTGGCTGGCAATATGGTTTACAAAGTGACATGGCAGGTAAGTGCTATTAAGATAAGGGTGTCCACATTTCTACATTGTAGGAGAATTAATTGTGGCCACCATGTGTAGCGACATTGTGAACATTTTCTACTGCAATGGGCTTGTGGTGTCGCTACACATATCAGTGAGGGGTCTTCCTCTCTCCCACGTTCTTACACACACTCAGGCACTTGAAGGGCAAGTGTTTCATGTTAGCATTTTTACTTGTATAGGGAACACGACAAAGGAGGCACATTCAGTCACACTACAGGTGGGTGCTGCACTATATAATTCGTCACACTTCGCGACACAAGGATCTAAGGCGTTCATAATCACGCCAAGGCAACGTTGGAAAAAAAATAGTGCGAGGTTTCTTTCCCTGCTCTAAAATTGTGCTCGGGATGAGGGGGCCAGTGGACGTATACGGTGAAAGGGTTTTGTCTTAAACCAAATGGACAATGGTGGGACAAAACACAGAGTTTTCTTTTTAAGCCTGTGACCAGTGCAGAGATTTGCATCTTCGTTTGAGGCCGTTTTCAAAGCAGCTGGAGTTAAAATGGATGCCACCTGCCATCATGGAAATTCAACATGGCAGACTGCTGACCGGAAGGCTGGGCCAAAGCTTCAATGGCCTTTGAACCTAAGCGAATCAAATCAATTGGTCCTTGGACACCCAATGGCTATTTTATATGTTAACTCCAGCTCATGCCAATTTGATGAAGTTATGTTTTCAATTGCTGTCAGGTGTCAAAAGCAAACACGGTCCAAACTTTATTATCTACATAAGTATTATAAATGGTTAACATCTAAATTGCTTGACCATTGAGAAGAAATGGTTTGATTACCAAATGGACCTGTAGCGACATTAAAGGAGGGACAGCTACAGTTGATGGGCAGTTTCGTGGCCTGTGGTTCTCAGCTTTGCATTGGTGCTACCACGTGAGGGCATGATGGAGAGGGTCCTCTCAAGACTTAACTTGTTTTTGGGAAGGCCAGTTTTGAAACGCTGGCCTGTACGCACCCTCATGAGGGAAGTGGGGGGGGACCTGAGGCGCGATGCTGCCAACGTGACCTTTGAACCGACAGGCCCGCCCGAGGTTGGCAACCAGACGTTCTCAGGAGTTCCTGGATTTTTGACCCGGCGACGATGAGGGAACGGCCGGTAGACGTCCAATTCGCGCTGGTGTGTGTGACTCGGAGGGGAGCCTGGAGGTGAGGGTGCTCCCATGCACCTGCTGCCCTTGTCCTTCTAGATGGAGCAGGTCGCGGGATTGGGAGGAGCATCGGCCAATAACCTTACCTACGTAGTATCAAGGCCTGTGTGGGCGGGCCACAAATGACTTCTAACTGGCTTTATTAAAAAAGTGGTTAACGCCCCTCTCTCCAGTTACAGCAGCAACTAATGAATTCTCCTAGTTGGCAACCAGTTACTTCCTAAGCACCAGTTACCCTCTCATTACGTTATTGTTAGTTCTGGTATCAGCCTTGCGAATCTTTTTTGCACCTTTTCCAGTGCCGGTATAATTCCCATTGGGAACGGGAACAATCTGCGGCCTTGGTTTACCCTCGGTAGCTTCCGTTGCTCGGCCAGACCACGGGAAACCCAGGCGGGAGTGCAGAGGCCATCTTTCTCACGCCGGGAAACCCAGCCAGCGGGCGTTGGCTGGTTAGAGGAGGGCACCCTGCTCGAGCTCGATGCCACTCGTGTGCACGGTCCAGTCGAGGGTCGCTGGGTGGCATTCAGGGGTTCGGGACCTCCTGGCTGATTTCGGTTCACCCTGGTCCAGGGGCGGTATGGGTGAGGCCAATTGTAGCCACTCCGACACAATCAGCAAGCACAGCAAAGATTGGAAATCCAACTTTGGACCTTCCTGGTCGATGAAGCCAGTGGGCCAGATTTGGAGATTAACTTCTTAAACGCAGTGTAAAATTGCCATTGAGAATGGGGACCTCTGGTCTCCATATTACAAAAAGGATATTGAGGCACTGGAGCAAGTGCAAAAAAAAGATTCACAAGGCTGATCCCAGAACAGAGAGGTTCTAACAATCAGGAAAGGCTGGGGCTCTGTTCTCTAGAAAAGAAGGCTGAGGGGTGACCTGATAGAGGTCTTCAAGATTATGAAGGGGTTCGATAGGGTAGACGTAGAGAAGATGTTTCCACTTGTGGGCAAGACCAGAACTAGGGCCCATAAATATAAGAGAGTCACTAATAAATCCAATAAGGAACTCAGAAGAAACTTCTTTACCCAGAGAGTGGTGAGAATGTGGAACTCACTCCCACATGGAGTGGTTGAGGTGAATAGTGTAGATGGATTCAAGGGGAAGCTGGATAAACACATGAGGGAGAAAGGAATAGAAGGATATGCTGATAGGGTGAGATGGAGAGGGGTGGGAGGAGGCTCGTGTGGAGAATAAACACCGGCACAGACCGACTGTAGACTCGATGTAAAAGAGATGTGTGCAGGCTGGCCAGAAAAGACTTAATACTCCCCACTCTGGCAGGATGTGGATTTAATTGACAAACCCCGGGGGATTAATTGCCCTGTAAGCACGGACACATTAACTACAAGTGCGTTCGTATTGGCCTCCTGTTCGTGCTTTTGTTTTAATACCCGTGACACTTTGAGGTGTGACAGATGTGCACCAGCTGCAAGACTCCTATGTAACTACATAGTCACTGGAAAATTGGAAGCTCCAAACCAACTTATTGATACAATGTGGGTTCAAGTATAATTGACTGATTAACTCACTCACCCACCACTTCCAGGTCTTAGAATCGTACAGCACAGAAGGAGGCCATTCGGCCCCTCGTGCCCCTGCTGGCTCTTTGAAAGAGCTGCCCAATTAGACCCACTCCCCTTGCTCTTTCCCCCGTAGCCCTGCAAATTTTTCCTTTTCAAGTATTTCTCCAATTCGCCTTTTGAAAGTTATTATTGAATCTGCTCCCACCGCCCTTTCAGATCAGAACAACTCGCTGTGTAAAAAAAAATGTCTCCTCATCTCCCCTTTGGTTCTTTAGCCAATTACCTTATCTGTGACCTCTGGTTACCAACCCTCCTGCCAGTGGAAATATTTGCTCTTTATTTACACTATCAAAAACCCCATATAATTTTGAACATCTCTATTAAATCGCCCCTTAACCTTCTCTGCTCTAAGGAGAACAATCCCAGCTTCTCCAGTCTCTCCACATAACCGAAGACCCTCATTTCTATTTCGTGGATAATCGTGTAGACGAGAACATGGAACCCCATAACAAGTTGCTCTGTGACATTACAAGATGTGAGGTGACTGCACGCACAATGAATTAAACACTATCCTCTCTGTACAGGGCACCAGAATCCTTAGATTGATTATATTACACCATTTAACATCCTTTATCGGCCTGTCTTGCTCTCTACTGGTATGGGCTAAGAAAACTTAGGGTAAGAATCTGTTATAATAGAGAAATTTTAGACCCGACTATCAATACAAATTCTGCTTTCAAAAGCAGTAAACATAAAAATTCTGTTAAAATCTCCCGATATTTGGTTTAAATACTCCACTAGTATTGAAGGCTATGGAAAGCAGCATTATTCTGAGATAATATTACTTGTTATTGACGAGGAATGGGACTAGGCACTTTTCACTCACTAGGTAGAAAGGCGCACTCTAGAACTTAAGGCACATGGGCCCCATCTCTTAAATCAGAGGTATGACATTTCGGGCATACACACACACACACACCACACATACAATAAAAAGCTAGCAGCTTTCTGGGGCATTGCTTGCAGGTAGTTTGGGATTGCAGTTATGGTTACGATTTTAAGCTTTTAAAATGGAGCGGTGTTTAATCTGACCCGTACTTTTAGGGACATTGCTCAGATACTTCCTGTGGGGAAGTGGTCTGACTAGCCACACCCTGAATTAGGGAATAATTGCTGAGGGCAGTTTCCGTAGATTGGCGGTTACTGGTAAATTTCCCTTGGGGACGGACAGTGGGGTCTGAGAAAGCAAATGGAAACTGACCGGTATTATTGCTTTTGTTTTAGTACCCGTGACATTTACAAGTGTGAGGCATGGCGTGGGACGCCCTAAGTGTGAGGTGCAGCATGGGACACCCCAAGTGTGACAGACATGCACCTGACACGTAGTTGTTAGTCAATTGCAAAGTTTGAACCAATCTCATTTGCATATTTTGGGTCCATTCTGGATATATGACATGACTTAACTCACCCACCACCAGGTCTTGCTTGCAATCTCCAAGCAGTGCTAAGTCCTGGCCGTTACGATGTTCCACTGCTAGTTTGAGAGTGGATCGTAGGGATTAAATTACTTGTTGCATCAATTCACTTGCCCTGGTAATATAGTAGGCTCTGTACCAGGGTGGGGAGACAATGCATGTAATGTGGTCCCGGGAATGGTAACGGGGAGATTAATGATAGATACTAGCCCCGGTGTTAGCTCAACACATAACTGTCAGAAAGATAGTGAAGAGTTTTAAGACCTCTTTGGGTCCAGAGGGTAAATGGTTTGTGTACATGTGACTAACATAGTAACAGGAGGAGGCCATTCAGCCCCTCGAGCCTCTTCCCGCCATTCAATTAGACCACAGCTGATATGTACCTCAACTCCATATCCATACCGAAAGGCTTCTCTGGGGGCCAGGGAAGAGGATGGAAGATTAAGACGACTTTGTTCATTCGCAAAGCAGCCCAGATCTCTCCCAGGCCCCACTCGCTCTCTTCCATCGAGCGACCAACGAGACTCCCCTATGACCGAGCGCCAGGAGCAGGCTAAAGACCAACGCTGGTCAAAATTGCCGGCGACTCTTTCAAAACGGGCACAATTTTGGTCAGCAAATTAAAACCGAGGGCCTCCCATGCCAGGGGTCGATTGGAGGAATCTGGCATTCAGAACGCAAATGTGAACGTCTTCCAAAAGGACCCAGATGGGCAGTCCAGTTGGGATCCGTTTGTTATCTCCTGGGGACTTGTGCAAAAATGGCGCTTTCAAACCAAAGTTGTGGTAGAGACAGGAGCTCTGACCTGAAAGTGTCTCCTTCCCTGACCAAGGTGGGTGGGGGCTGGGGGGAGCTGTGCATCTTGGGTTCTCCCTTCTGAAGAGTCAAAACGTCATGGGCCACCAGCTTGGCTCACTCTCTCTTCTGCTTGACCCTGTCGGGGAAGTTGCTCTGCAGAAAGGAAGAGGAGCTGGGGGACCAGGACAAGAGGAGGACGAAGATTCCGATGATCAGGAGGTTGAGGAGCAAACAGACCACCGTGACCCCCAACGTCCCCTCGAGCGACGGCAATGGGGCGTGGAGCTCCAGCCAGGAATGGCGGCAGCCCATGTCGGTGATGATGGCCTCCATCTGGAAGTGCGTGCCGGCGACAGCACAGATGTGGAACAGCTGGTGGCTGTGACCTAGGAGACGGAAAATATGCAACAAAAAAAAAACATCAGGCCCGAGAAACCAGAGGTTTCAAATCAGCTTTCGCCGCACGAGAACAGAGCAGGTTTCCAGGATCCGAATCTCCTGTTCAAAGCTTCTCCCGGAAAAGCCCCAGGTCTGAGCCCCTGTAGTTGCCGAGTTCCCCGTTCCTAGACCATTTGCAGTGGTTTTCTGGGAGGAATCCCCCCGGTTTTCCAATTGAAAATAAGTTGAGCGACACAATGTCGATATTCAATGTGTCTCACGGTGTCAACCAAATGGAAAAAATGCCAGATATTTATTCACAAAGATGTGCTCTACGCTGACCTACGTTGGCTCCCAGTCCGGCAATGCCTCAATTTTTAAATTCTCATCCTTGTTTTCAAATCCCTCCATGGCCCTCGCCCCCCCCTCACTATCTCTGTAACCTCCTCCAGCCCCTACAACCCTCCGAGATCTCTGCGCTCCTCCAATTCTGGCCTCTTGCGCATCCCCGATTTCCTTCGCTCCACCATTGGCGGCCATGCCTTCAGCTGCCTCGGCCCTAAGCTCTGGAATTCCCTCCCTAAACCTCTCCGCCTCGCTCTCTCCTCCTTTAAGACACTCCTTAAAACCTACCTCTTTGACCGAGCTTTTGGTCACCTGTCCTAATATCTCCTTACGTGGCTCGGTGTCAAATTTTTAATCTGACTTATGCTCGTGAAGCACCTCGGGACGTTTTATTACATTAAAGGCGCTATATAAATGCAAGTTATTGTTGACGATGACGCAGGGTTGCCAACTGTGGTTAGACGTATTCCTGGAGGTTTCGTCACATGACCTTGCGCCTCCAATCGGCCCCAACTGGTCAAACAGCCTCTCCCCCCACCCCATCTCCAATATTTCTCTAACTAATAAACAAAGAAAAACAAAAAAACGCCTGTGATTTCCCCCCGCCCCGAGTTGCTCACAGGACAGGAAGCTTTCATTCCCGCAGACTCCAGGTCAATCCTGGAGGGTTGGCAACCCTAAGATGTGATGCCCCTTTATCCTGCACAGGTTGGACACAAGTCAGAGGTCAAAGGGCAGCTCGGACGCACTCAGTGAATGTCGGTCCTGCAGACTATTACATTTCTCGCCAGTGCTGCAGGCTGACTGAGGTTAAATACCATCCCCCAAAAACCCGCCCCTGCTCCCCTTGCTCTCCCCCCATCCCCACTTCCCCAATCCCCGGCAGGCCAGAGACTCACCGATGTAATCGAAGCAGCCAGGAGCCAGGCGTTCTGGTAGGTGTGAGGCAAACAGGAAGCAGGTGAGGATAGCGAGTATCAGGTGGTGGTAGTGAGTGGGCACAGCATCATTGTGGCTGCAATCTTCGCCCCAGCACAGTAACAGCTGTGGAGCGAGGGAAAAAGGGAGAGAGCTGAGCAGTCTCACATTCGAACACTCCCCGGGCTCTCCGGGGGAACTTGTCCGCGCTGACGCCATCTTTCAGTTTCAAAAGATTCTAAATCTTGCGTCTGCGAGTTCTCGTCACCCTGTTGTGCCAGCTTTCTCCGCCATGTCCTTATTTATAATGGAAGTTGCCTATGTAAACGTGTCACGCTGCGATTACACCCTCCCACCATCTGGTGGCGCCGTTGTGGCTCGGTTTTTGCATCTCAGCTCTTCAGGGAGGAACTGCTGTGTTCCAATCACCTCTGCTTTCTAATTTGCCCCGTTACCCGATATATACTGTACATGTACAGGAGCCAACACAGGCCGTACAGTACCAGACGGGAGTGAATCGTTCCCTTTTACCCGCTGTGTACTGTACATGTACAGGAGCTGACACGGAGACACACACGGGCCGCACAGTACCAGACGGGAGTGAATTGTTCCCTTTTATCTGTCTATAGCCATAGAACAGGGTACTTTCTAAATGGTAAAAAGTTAAAAACAGTGGATGTCCAAAGGGATTTAGGGGTTCAGGTACATAGATCATTGAAGTGTCATGAACAGGTGCAGAAAATAATCAATAAGGCTAATGGAATGCTGGCCTTTATATCTAGAGGACTGGAGTACAAGGGGGCAGAAGTTATGCTGCAGCTATACAAAACCCTGGTTAGACCACACCTGGAGTACTGTGAGCAGTTCTGGGCACCGCACCTTCGGAAGGACATATTGGCCTTGGAGGGAGTGCAGCGTAGGTTTACTAGAATGATACCCGGACTTCAAGGGTTAAGTTACGAGGAGAGATTACACAAATTGGGGGTGTATTCTGGAGTTTAGAAGGTCATGGGGTGATCTGATCGAAGTTTATAAGATATTAAGGGGAACGGATAGGATGGATAGAGAGAAACTATTTCCGCTGGTTGGGGATTCTAGGAGTAGGGGGCACAGTCTAAAAATTAGAGCCAGCCCTTTCAGGAGCGAGATTAGAAAACATTTCTCCACACAAAGGGTGGCAGAAGTTTGGAACTCTCTTCCGCAAACGGCAATTGATACTAGCTCAATTGCTAAATTTAAATTTGAGATAGATAGCTTTTTGGCAACCAAAGGTATTAAGGGATATGGGCCAAAGGCAGGTATATGGAGTTAGATCACAGATCAGCCATGATCTTATCAAATGGCGGAGCAGGCACGAGGGGCTGAATGGCCTACTCCTGTTCCTATGTTCCATACTTTGCCAGTTAGTTCTTACCCTGTAGAAGAGGGGGATGTTGTCAAACAGGAAGGGATAGGTGAAGGCTGTGATCCTCAGTGTTTTACTCAGCTTGGGCTGTTCGATCTCTAGGAACCTGGTAACAAAAGAAACAGCCAGAAAGGAACCTTGTGGAGTTATCAATCTTTGTCTGTCCGCCGTGGCTCAGCGGGTAGCACGCTCGCCTCTCAATCAGAAGGTCGTGGGTTCGAGCCCCACGCCAGAGAGTTGAGTAGACGATCCAGGCCGACACGCCCAGTACGGTACTGCAGTGTCGGAAAGGCCGTCTTTCGGATGAGACGTTAAACAGAGGCCCAGTCTAGCCCTCTTGGGTGGATGCAAAAGATCCCACGGCTGCTATTGCGAAGAGTGGGGGAGTTACCACTGAGCCAAACTATAACGGATTAAATATTTTACGTAACAAAAAAAACAAGGTTTAAAAGTGAACTGGACCTTTCCAATGATTCAGACCTCATGTCCCTCAGGGTTAAAACAGGTAAATGTCCCCTGAGGGACGAGAGGTCCGAATAACAGATAAGTGTCTCTAACGCCATTGGACGTGGTGCGTCTGGACAGTGTAATGAAATATCCCATCAGGCACAAACTGATTTACCCGCATTCCCAGAGATAAAAGTCCAAACCATCAAAAGGACAGGAGTCTCACCCGGAGCATTTGTACATGAGAGGGGGGGACAGGGAACTTGGGGAAAGACACTGTTCGTAGGTAGCGATGGCCTTTGATTCATTGGCCTAGCTGGGAATATAATCTGACCGCTTTCTTTTGACTCTTCTCCTTTCTCTGAGCTCGGTCTTTCTCACACATTTACGTTGCTGTTCCGGTTTTAATACCAGCCTCCCAGCAGCAGAGTGACGAGCAGAAGTTACTCCACAGCAGGGTTACGGTGTTTCAAGCGTCTTATCTAGGCCCGCCCGCTCCGGCCCCCCCCACCCTGAGGCCTTTATATCCTGTGCAGGAATTTCAATTTAGACGGATATTTCTACAAGTGAAGGGTTACGATTGGAGAACAAAGTTTCCAACAAACTCACCACGGACACCGAAAGAATGTTTTGGAAAGCTCAAATCTGACTTTCACCAGCGTCACCATGGTAACCGGGCCTACCTGGAGTAGCAAGAGAGCGTCGTGCAAACCACGGTGTTAAAGACAGCCACGGGGATGAAGCAGGAATGTAGAGTGCTGTTAATCCAGCGGTCTGGCATGACGTAGGCCCTGTAGGTGACTGCACATCCTGCAACAGAGACACAGGGAGGGCATTGGGATATCGAACAATCAGTGGGGTCGGCGAGGTCAGCTATCGCAGCGCAGGCCCGGGACGAAACCTGGGCCTTTCCTGCTCTCGGTGGGGCCGAGCCCCACTCCGGGCGGGATCAGCTAACGCAGCACAGGCTGGGGATGAAACATGGGCCCTTCCTATCCTCTGCGGGGCTCAGCACCGGGTTTAAATTCATTTTATTTCACCCAGCCGTTGTCAGATTCCCTCTGCAGTCGGAAAAAGCCCATGAAAAATTTGGCACAAGTAATAAACTCTGAATACAGGCAGCGAGAACTGTCGGCTTGTGTTTTTCTGTAAGGAAGTTTTTTTAAAAAATAATTAATTTCTTTCCAAAATGTTCCTTCGGTTTAACTTTTGGCCATTCAGTGTCGGATATCTACTTAAAGGTTACATAGTGGAAAACAAGGGGAGTTTGTACGCCGTAAATTAATTCAGTTCTGTGCTCAATAACAGGGCTGTGAATTGGGCCTTTATTTGTGAAGACAATGCCTCTGTCTATATCCCTCCCAGTCAGGCTTGTTTGACTCAATGCTATACAGGGCAGCTGGTAGGGATGTTTCTCCCCCTCCCCCTGTTTTAATTTGATCAGGAACCGTGTGATCTCAACATTCCCGAGATCGCACTGGTGCGGCTCGATTGTAAACCCAAGGCAGGGAGGGAGGGAGAGAGAGAGAGAGAGAGAGAGAGAGAGCGCCAGAATTCTGGTGACTGCCCAGGGACAACCTGCTTCTTGTTAGAAGCCACATCCGGAGATCAGTATTCGACTGGTGTGCACCCATCATTCCCTGTGCTCGCTGACCTACATTGGCTCCTAGTCTAGCAATTCCTCGATTTTAAAATTCTCATCCTCGTGTTCAAATCCCCTCCACGGCCTCACCAGCAACCCCCTCCCTATCTCTAACCTCCTCCAGCCCTACAACTCCTCCGAGATCTCGGCGCTCCTCCAATTCTGGCCTCTTGCGCATCCCCGATTTTCAGCGCTCCACCATTGGCGGCTGGGCCTTCTTCTCTCTCGCCCCTAAGCTAGGGTTGCCAACCCTCCAGGAATGGCCTGGAGTCTCCAGGAATGGCCTGGAGTCTCCAGGAATGGCCTGGAGTCTCCAGGAATGGCCTGGAGTCTCCAGGAATGGCCTGGAGTCTCCAGGAATGGCCTGGAGTCTCCAGGAATGGCCTGGAGTCTCCAGGAATGGCCTGGAGTCTCCAGGAATGGCCTGGAGTCTCCAGGAATGGCCTGGAGTCTCCAGGAATGGCCTGGAGTCTCCAGGAATGGCCTGGAGTCTCCAGGAATGGCCTGGAGTCTCCAGGAATGGCCTGGAGTCTCCAGGAATGGAAGATTAATCTCCAAGACCCGGCTTTCGAGCGACCTGGGAGAAAATTCGTATGGGGAGGCGTTTCTTTTCCAATTTTTTTTGAACACTTACGTTTATTAGTTTTTAAAATATTGGAGATGGGGAAAACGAGGGAGAAACTGGGCTGTTTGCCCGACAGTCAAGAATTATCCAATCGGGTAACGAAGAGTCTGTTTGCTTTCCGATTGGCCGTGGGAAGGCGGAGCGATGTGAGGATGGGCGTGTTGGGCGACCAATGGTGCGAGAGCTTTGGGGGGGGTGGGTGGGGCACTGGAGGTCACGTGACAAAACCTCCAGGAATATGTCCAACCAGAGTTGGCGACCCCTAGCTGAGCAACCTGGGGGGGTGGAAGAGGAAGAAACTTAAGTCATACTCGGAGATCACACAATGGTAGACAGTGAGCGGATGAGGTGAGGTACGTGGGAGTGAGTGGTACTTACATACCCAAGCTGTAGAGGCTAAGTGCACCGTAGTCGAAGAAGTAGCAGATATGTCGGGCTTCGGCGGACATAGTGCTGAAGGTGTGGGCACAGCTGGATGTGAAAGGGTAGAGGCAGATGAAAAGCATGTAAACGAACAGCGGCCATGTGTAAGCCTCATTATAGAAGTCCAAGGTGTGCGAGAGGACCAGAAACTTCCACAGGAAGTACCTGCAAGAAACAAGGAAGAGGTGTGAGCCTGGTGCGTAAATAAGTGGGTGCGAGGGGTCGAAGGGCACAGACACGCGTCTCAGAGAACGTGTGGAAGGCGCCAGTGAGGTCAATGGGGATTGCTCTTCGATTGTCTAGTCTCTGATCTCAAGACCAATTTTAGCTGTTACATAGAGTTACATCCAATTTACAGCACGGAAACAGGCCATTCGGCCCAACTGGTCTATGCTGGTGTTTATGCTCCACACGAGCCTCCTCCCACCCTAATTCATCTCACCCTATCAGCATATCCTTCTATTCCTTTCTCCCTCATGTGTTTATCCAGCTTCCCCTTAAATGCATCTATGTTATTCCCCTCAACCACTCCTTGTGGGAGTGAGTTCCACATTCTCACCACTCTCTGGGTAAAGAAGTTTCTCCTGAATTCCCGATTGGATTTATTAGTGATTATCTTATATTTATGACCTCTAGTTCTGGTCTCCCCCACAAGTGGAAACATCTTCTCTACGTCTACCCTATCGAACCCCTTCATAATTTTAAAGACCTCGATCAGGTCACCCCTCAGCCTTCTCTTTTCTAGAGGAGAGTCCCAGCCTGTTCAGCCTTCCCTGATATTTAGAAGCTCTCAGTTCTGGGTATGTTTGAAAATAGTTAACCAGAGTGGCTCAATGCCAAATTCATGTACAATGGATCACTAGACTGCCAGGGAACTGCGGGGCAATGTAGTAATGGTTTTGCTGTCACCCAGTTATGTTAGAGCACGCGGGGAAACTGCTTACTGGCAGAAATATAGTCTTGTAAAATTGATTTTAAAATTCTCATCCTTGTTTTCAAATCCCTCCATGGCCTCGCCCCTCCCTCCCTATCTCTGTAACCTCCTCCAGCCCTACAACCCTCCGAGATCTCTGCGCTCCTCCAATTCTGGCCTCTTGCGCATCCCCCGATTTTAATCGCTCCACCATTGGCGGCCGTGCCTTCAGCTGCCTGGGCCCTGAGCTCTGGAATTCCCTCCCTAAACCCCTCTCTCCTCCTCCTTAAAACCTACCTCTTTGACCAAGCTTTTGATCACCTGTCCTAATATCTCATGTGGCTCGGTGTCAATTTTTGTTTGATAATCGCTCCTGTGAAGCACCTTGGGATGTTTTATTACATTAAAGGCGCTATATAAATGCAGGTTGGTGTTGTACAACAAGGTTTCGACTGTCTTTTTGTAATCAGTGCAGCGGAGCCAATAACTCCGTAGGAAGAGGAGAGCAATGTTTGGGCCAGGAAGTGACTGTGTCCTTGTGCTCAGTGAGTGTGCAAAAAAAAAAGTGCAGTAAAGGAAATCACAGATTCAGTTTCTTAAAATCAACACTCATTCCCACATAATCCTTTTAGGTGAAACACAGTCAAGAGTTTAAGTATAGCTTCACTGATAACCCGCAGTGAATACAGTGCCTAGTATTGTACTGAGCCATGTTGTTCGATGGGTGATACAGTGCCCAGTGTCAGGCAACAAAAGTCCCAGGTTTCACCCTCAGTCTGTGCTGAATTAGTGATTTCAACCTCTTGGCCTCAGGGACCGTTAAAATCAGCGGTGGTGTTATTATCCAGACTGCTGTCCGAGGACTCTCGCTGGAAAAATCCACGTGCGGGAGTATCAGGCGAGGGCGTGCTTGCGATGCCCCCCTTGGTTGACTAGGCTGCTTACACTCACTCCCACACATGAAGCACGGGAGGGCAGTTGAAGCTGATGGAATCGTACCCCAGCAGGATTGAGGGGGGTGGAAAAAAAAAGAGGGAACTTACATCAAGAACGAGCAGACCCCCCCCGCTCCCTCCCATCCCTAGACCGCTTACGTACCACGTAGGGAGGAAATGAGTCCAAATGTTAAGAGTCTCGTTAGTCATTTGGAACGTGCTGAGGAGGCAGTCGACTGCCGTGCTCTTTGGGTGACGGTAGCCAGAGATAATTCCATCTTCACGGAAAACCTGGATGGCACAGAAGCACAAAAAAAGACAAAGTGAGCAGAGAAGGATCCCACAAACCTCGGCAGAGCCACTTTCCAATTCCTCCATTCTGGAACGTCGCCCGGAGAGGTTTCCGATTGTAGGCTGCGTTGACAATGTTTGCAATGCTTGGCTGAAACATCGATTGTCCTGCTCAGGAGAGGGGTAACTGGACCCCTGGCTACATGTGTATGCACAGCTGTCTGCAGCAGGAGGCACCAGAGAGCGATCAAGAACTAGAAATTTTAACACTATTTTAACCTGAAATTAGGACAGATGAATGATACTTATGAGTTTTTTTTTTAATTTTAAAAAAATTTCCCCACAGACAGTTGATGAATGTATAGGTTTTTAAAAATATATATACACAAGATTGGTGCTGGAATTGGGAGGAGAGATTTTAGAAATCTGCTCCACAGAGCCACCAAGTGACCAGAGTCTGAAACTACAGCGTGACCGTTTACATAGCAAAACTGAATGGGAAATGTTGACATAGCAATTTTGCATTGGGATGTTGTCAGAAAAGTGTGACCAAATACCCGTGACAACAGGAAGTGGGTGTCCAATGCAAGATTTTTGTATTAATGCAGAGATTTGATGGATAGCGTAATCATTACCGGGGCTATTAATCTGAGAGTCTGGGTTGTACTAACACCCTTTGCTCTGAAAATTTGGATGAGATCTCAGTTCCGTTGGACTTACTCTGGGGACTTGGTGATTGTTTAAGAGGTGGGGCAACTTGACTGTTAACATCTCGGAGTCCTTTTCCCGTACAAGATGACGCGCTACCCTGGTTTTCTGTAGGCGTCCTGTATTGGACGATCAATGTAGCTCAGTCAGGTGCCCTCCACACCTTCTCCTCCTCAACTCCATTGCTGGTCTGGTTCCCGTCTGCAGGAAACACAATAAAGGGTGTTTTAGAATAGAACAAAAAAAGGAGCCAGGAATGAGACGAGGTCATTCCATTAATTACATTACAAAAGAACTTGCATTTATATAGCGTTTTTAACATAGTAGAACATCTCAAGGTGCTTCACTTAGTTGTCACTTCATTGGCTGTAAAGCGCTTAGGGACATCCTGAGGTCATGAAAGGCGCTATATAAATGCAAGTTTTTTTTTGTAAGCGCAATCTCCGCCTCACATCTTTCAAAAACATCGAGCTTGAGGGTAAGCAAGTGTCCTGCAGTGAAGCTGGTTTGCACGTGACACAAAGCTCATCAGCTCAAGTGCAGAGGTTTAAATATCGTCAGGCTCCAAGCATAGAATTATATGGTGTACAGCACTGAAACAGGCCATTCGGCCCAACTGGTCTATGCCGGTGTTTATTCTCCACAGCAGCCTCCTCATCTCACCATATCCTTCTATCCCTTTCTCCCTCTTGTGTTTATCCAGCTTCCCCTTAAATGCATCTGCACTATTCACCTCAACCACTCCTTGTGGTAGCAAGTTCCACATTCTCACCACTGTGTAAAGAAGTTTCTCCTGAATTCTTTATTTGATCTGTTAGTGACTATCTTACATTTATGTCCCCCTTGTTCTGGACTCACCCACAAGTGGAAACATCTTCTCTACATCCCACCCTCTCGAACCCCCTTCATAATCTTAGCGATCTCCTCTTTCCCAGAAAATAAAGTCCCAGCCTGCTCAATCGTTCCTGATGGTGCAGGAAAGGTTTACAAGGATGATACCAGAATTGAGGGGATGCAACTGACTACAGTGCCTCAATATCCTTTTTTGTAATAGAGAGACCAGAACTGTGCACAGTACCCCAAGTGCGGTCTAACCAAGGTTCTATACAAGTTTAACATAACTTCTCTGCTTTCGTATTTTATTCTGGAAATAAACAGTGCAAACAAAGCATTGGGGTTTATCAACATGCATTGCTACCTTTGTGTATGTGTTCACAAATCTCTTAGCTCCCCTGCCCCATTTAGTCTCTTACCTCCTTATTCCTTCTACCAAAATGGACCATCTCTTCCCTATATTGAATTTCATTTCCCGTTCATCTGCCCAGTCTGCAAGCCTGTTTGTATCGTCCTGTATTTTGGTGCTGTCCTCCACATTATTAGTTCCAGCCCCTCAATGAGGCACCATCTGCAGATTTCAATACCATATCTCCAATTTCAGAGTCCAAATGGCCGTTCCCATTTGCTGCCAGTCCAACAAACTACCCTCAATTCACACCCTCAATTTCTGTTTCGTAGCCATCTTTCAGTCCATTCTGCTGGCTGCCCCCTGACCTTTGTTGCTAAGGTTTCTGGAAGTGCTATCACATCACCATCTCCTCCCCTGGGGAGGCAACATAGAAAATAGGAGCAGGAGTAGGCCATTCGGCCCTTCAAGCCTGCTCCGCCATTCAATATGATCATAAGCACATAAGAAATAGGAGCAGGAGTAGGCCAATCGGCCCCTCGAGCCTGCTCCGCCATTTAATAAGATCATGGCTGATCTGATCCTAACCTCAAATCTAAATTCATGTCCAATTTCCTGCCCGCTCCCCGTAACCCCTAATTCCCTTCACTTCTAGGAAACTGCCTATTTCTGTTTTAAATTTATTTAATGATGTAGCTTCCACAGCTTCCTGGGGCAGCAAATTCCACAGACCTACTACCCTCTGAGTGAAGAAGTTTCTCCTCATCTCAGTTTTGAAAGAGCAGCCCCTTATTCTAAGATTATGCCCCCTCGTTCTAGTTTCACCCATCCTTGGGAACATCCTTACCGCATCCACCCGATCAAGCCCCTTCACAATCTTATATGTTTCAATAAGATCGCCTCTCATTCTTCTGAACGCCAATGAGTAGAGTCCCAATCTACTCAACCTCTCCTCATATGTCCGCCCCCTCATCCCCGGGATTAACCGAGTGAACCTTCTTTGTACTGCCTCGAGAGCAAGTATGTCTTTTCTTAATCATGGCTGATGCTCTATCTCAATACCATATTCCCACTCTCTCCCCATACCCCTTGATGCTTTTTGTGTCCAGAAATCTATCCAGCTCCTTCTTAAATATATTCAGTGACTTGTCCTCCACTGCCTTCGGTGGGAGAGAATTCCACAGGTTCACCACCCTCTGAGTGAAGAAATTTCTCCACATCTCAGTCCTAAATGCAAGGAATCTTACAACACCAGGTTATAGTTATCCCGAGACTGTGACCCCCTCGTTTTGGACCCCCCAGCCAGGGGAAACATCTTCCCTGCATCCAGTCTGTCTAGCCCGGTCAGAATTTCATAAGTTTCAATATTTCAAGAAATTGCAGTAAGATTTCTATCGCTAAGCTTTCAAAAAAAAAGAAACATTCCTGAAGTCTTTCGCTCCAAAAACCCAGCACATCGGACGGGAACTTTGCACAATTTGTTCTGCAAAAAAAAAAATTGCAAAAAGGAAGTTGCAGCTTGTCTACTGTTCATCTTTTCCAGTTCCACTGTGCTGCTCGGGCTTGAGACTGGTGATTAAAATGACTTTAAGCAGACAGCTTAGGAGAGATTGAACGGGAAGCTTACCAGCCTCTTGTGCAGTGAGGTACCTCTCCCTATTCCGGACTTCTTTGCCCCTGAGTTTTTCGGCTGGTCATGATGCCTGGAGACTCTTGTGTACAGAGTTCAGTCACCAACCTCTTGCTTGCTGCCTCTCCTCTCCTCTCCTGCGCCTTTCTTTCTCTGGGTTTATAGCTGGAGTCAATCTCCGCCTTCTTGGAGCGGGCTGATTGGCGGAAGGATAAAGAAAGGGCCCCTTGTTTTCCGAGGATCAGCTGATGAAGGGAGTTGCCATTTAAAGGGACAGTGTCCCTCCCCGTCCCCACTCTGCAGGACCGCCCCTTAACGTTTAAAGGGACAGCGTGTGCCTCTCTGCGGTCTGACCCCCACATTTAAAGATGATGTGGAGATGCCGGTGATGGACTGGGGTGGACAAATGTAAGGAATCTTACAACACCAGGTAATAGTCCAACACTATAACCTGGTGTTCTAAGATTCCTTACACATTTAAAGAGGCAGCGTCCCCGCTCTGAAGGACTGTCCCTGCCATTTAAAGAGACAGCATCCGCACACTGCAGGACCGTCCCTTCCATTTAAAGAGACAGTGTCCCAACTCTGTGTAACTGCCCCTGCCATTTAAAGAGACAGTACCCGCACTCTGAAAGGCTGCTCCCGCCATTTAAAGAGACAGCGCCCGCACGCTGCAAGGCTGCTCCCGCCATTTAAAGAGACAGCGCCCGCACGCTGCAAGGCTGCTCCCGCCATTTAAAGAGACAGCGCCCGCACTCTGCAAGGCTGCTCCCGCCATTTAAAGAGACAGCGCCCGCACTCTGCAAGGCTGCTCCCGCCATTTAAAGAGACAGCGCCCGCACTCTGCAAGGCTGCTCCCGCCATTTAAAGAGACAGCGCCCGCACTCTGCAAGGCTGCTCCTGCCATTTAAAGATACAGCGTCCCCACTCTGCAGGACTGCTATGATCTGGAAGGGTGGAGGAAGCAGATTCAATAGTAACTCTCAAAAGGGAATTGGATAAATACTTGAAAAGGAAAAATTTGCAGGGCTCCGGGGAGTGGGGCTAACTGGATAGCTCTTTCAAAGAGCCAGCACAGCCACGATGGGCTGAAAGGCCTTTTTTTTTGTGCTCTGTGATTCTGTGATCACATGAGCCACTGGGGCTGCAGCGGTGGCAGCTGATCAGCTCTGTGGACCTTCACATGCTGCTGAGTGACAAGAAGTTTAGCATCTTGTCCCGGGTCTGTCACCTTGTTCATTCCCTGCTGCCGGATACATTTTGTAGCCAGGGGCAAAGTCAAAGTTGAGTGGGTGCCAATTCTCCGGTGGAACATGGCCGAAAGTCTCCTCTATCGATTTGGCCCCATGTGGATGTGCTGCAAAGGAACACAAACTGCTCAGGATCGAGCAGCGACCAGCGTCCGATCGACAGCCTCCGACTGATGATAGGTCGGAGTAGTGGACATACCTCACTGGTCCAGTAGGAGCGGAGAGGCCCTTGCATCTCACCTGAGCTCAAGAGGTTTGGATCTCGACACTGGGGGGCAATAGTGTTAAAATTACATAGAATTACATCGAATTTACAGCACAGAAACAGGCCATTCGGCCCAACAGGTCTATGCTGGTGTTAATGCTCCACACGAGCCTCCTCTCTCCCTACTTCATCTCACCCTATCAACATATCCTTCTATTCCTTTCTCCTTCATGTGTTTATCCAGCTTCCCCTTAAATGCATCGATGTTATTCGCCTCAACCACTCCATGTGGGAGTGAGTTCCACATTCTCACCACTCTCTGGGTAAAGAAGTTTCTCTTGAATTCCCTATTGGATTTATTAGTGACTCTCTTATATTTATGGCCCCTAGTTCTGGTCTCCCCCCACAACTGGAAACATCTTCTCTACGTCTACCCTATCAAACCCTTTCATAATCTTAAAGACCTCTATCAGGTCACCCCTCAGTCTTCTCTTTTCCAGAGAAATGAGCCCCAGCCTGTTCAGTCCTTCCCGATAAGTATAACCTTTCAGTTCTGGGATCATCGCTGAGAATCTTTTTTGCACCTTTTCCAGAGCCCCATATCCGTTTTCATAAAATAGAGACCAGAACTGTGCACAATATACCGCAAATAATAGCAGATGGGATTAAAGGGACAGTGGCTAAGGGTCAGGATGCAGAGGGTAGTGGTGAATAGATGTTTTTCTGACTGGAGAGAGATATGCAGTGGGGTCCCCTAGGGATCTGTATTAGGACCATTACTTTTCTTGTCATATATAAATGACCTAGACTTGGGTGTATAATTTCGAAGCTTGCGGATGATACAAAACTTGGCAACATAGTAAATAGTGAGGCGAACAGTAGCAGACTTCAGGAGGACAGAGACAGACTGGTAAGATGGGCAAACACATGGCAGATGCAATTTAATGCAGATAGGTGTGACGTGGGAAGAGCAACATGGAGGAGGGGTGCAAGAGCAGAGGGACCTGGGGGTGCATAGTCACAAATCTTTGAAGGTGGCAGGGCAAGTTGATAAGGCAGTTAAGAAAGCCTATGGGATACTTGGCTTTCTAAATAGGAGCATTGAATGCACAAACCATTACAAATCACTGGTTAGGCCTCAGCTGGAGCATTGCGTATTATTCTGGGCAGCACGCCTCCTTGGAGAGGGTGCAGGGGAGATTTAGGAACATAGGAACAGGAGGAGGCCATTCAGCCCCTCGATCCTGTTTCGTCATTCAATGAGATCATGGCTGATCTGTGACCTAACTCCATATACCCGCCTTAGCTCCATATCCCTTAATACCTCTAGTTAACAAGAATTTATCAATCCAGATCTAAAATTAATTGAGCTAGCTTCAATTGCTGTTTGCAGAAGAGAGTTCCAAAATTCTACCTTTGCATGTAGAAGTGTCTCCTAACTTCACTCCTGAAAGCCCTGGCTCTAATTTTCAGGTTATGTCCCCTTAGGGGTGATACCAGGGATGAGGGACTTCAGTTACGTGGAGAGACTGGAGAAGCTGGGATTGTTCTCCTTAGAGCAGAGAAGGTTAAGGGGAGATTTAATAGAGGTGGTCAAAGTAATGAGGAGTTTTGACAGAGCAAATCGGGAGAGACTGTTCCCTCTGGCAAGTGGGTCAGCAACCAGAGGTCATAGATGTAAAATAATTGGCAAAACAACCAGAAGGGAAATGAGGAGAATTGTTTGCGCACAGATCTGGAACGTGCTCCCTGAGAGGGCGGTGGAATCAGATTCTACAGTAACTTTCAAAAGGCAATTGAACCTATGTTGAAGAGGACTCATTTGCAGGGTTATGGGGAAATAGCTGGGAGAGTGGGACTAAATTGGGCAGGTCCTTCAAAGGGCCGGCACAGCCACGACGGGCCGAATGGCCTCCTTCTGTGCAGTGAGATCCTGTGCTATTCCAAGTGAGGTGTAACTAACGAACAGAAACGCGGTGCCTTGTGCAAAAAAAAGACCCCAGGTGCTGTGGGGTATGTGGGAGAGCGCTTGGCCTGTAAAAAAACAGGAAACCCACAGCCAACCTAGTACCTCGGACATTATTTTGCAGTCCGACCGCACGTTTATTAATAAACACAGCGCACGATTTCCGCAATTCGCTCTGCATTTCACACCTCCATCGCACTGACCTAACCAGAGTGATTTCTGAGTGCAGCAGTCGATCCGTGGCTCAGAGTGTCACCGTCTGGGGCATGTACAATGTGCCTGATCGCCGTCTGCGCGCTGGGCCATCTCTTCCAGGGTGAGACATCTTCACTTTGTTTTGATAGAGTGGAGAAGGATTTTGATAGAATTAATAAGGAGAAGGGTTTTAATAGTAAATAAGGTTTTAATAGTAAATAAGAAGGTTTTAATAGTAAATAAGATGGTTTTAATAGTAAATAAGGTTATAACAGAGTAAATAAGAAGGTTTTAGTAGAGTAAATAAGGTTTTAATAGTAAATAAGATTTTAATAGTAAATAAGAAGGTTTTAATAGTGTAAATAAGGTTTTAATAGTAAATAAGGTTTTAATAGTAAATAAGGAGGGTTTTAATAGTAAATAAGGTTTTAATAGTAAATAAGAAGGTTTTAGTAGAGTAAATAAGGTTTTAATAGTAAATAAGAAGGTTTAAATAGTAAATAAGGTTTTAATAGTAAATAAGAAGGTTTTAGTAGAGTAAATAAGGTTTTAATAGTAAATAAGAAGGTTTAAATAGAGTAAATAAGGTTTTAATAGTAAATAAGAAGGTTTTAATAGTAAATAAGATTTTAATAGTAAATAAGGTTTTAATAGTGTAAATAAGATTTTAATAGTAAATAAGGAGGGTTTTAATAGTAAATAAGGTTTTAATAGTAAATAAGACGGTTTTAGTAGAGTAAATAAGGTTTTAATAGTAAATAAGAAGGTTTTAATACAGTAAATAAGGTTTTAATAGTAAATAAGAAGGTTTTAATACAGTAAATAAGGAGGGTTTTAATACAGTAAATAAGGAGGGTTTTAATTCAGTAAATAAGGAGGGTTTAATAGTAAATAAGGAGAAAGTGTTTCCACTGGCGGGAGAGTCAGTAAACAGAAGTCACAGGTTTAGGTAACTGGTAAAAGAAGCAGAAGGGGAGATGGAGAGAATGTTTTTTTACACAGCGAGTTATTATGATCTGGAATTCGCTGCCTGAAAGGGCGTTGGAAGCAGATCCAATAATAACCTTCAAAAGGGGAACTGGATAAATATTTGAAAAACAAACAAAAAATGCAGGGCTGTGGGGAAAGAGCAGGCGGGAGTGGGACTAATCGGATAGCTCTTTCAAAGAGCCGGCACAGGCACGATGGGCCGAATGGCCTCCTTCTGCGCGGTACGATTCTATGATCTGTAATTTAGCATGCAACTTTAATAAGACAAAAAACAACGCAGATATTCCGCAAAGTGGGAAATAATGCGCTCCATTCAATAACAATCGCACGACATTGAAACGGTGCAATTATATCCAATGAATGGAATTAATTGGAAACTTTTATCGAGATAAAAAGGCTTTGTTTGAAGGTAAGGGCCGGCCATTGGGGTGGGGAGGGTTTCAAGTAGAACATTAGGGAATATTATAGCCCCAGACTTGAGAAAAAAATGAACGAGCTGGGGAAAAAGTTGAGCAAAATCATAGCTGAAAAAAAAGTTTTGGAGAAGACTTTTAAATCTTTAAACATCAGACAATTCCCATGTTCCTCCCAAGTGATTATATCAGATTCCGCGGTGAATGGACTCGGACTGTGCCTTTAGAAAGTACAGGTGGCTATCAACGCCGCGGGCACGCAATCTGTGGGCAGGGCGCCCGAATTTCCTTTGGCTGCGCTCCTATTACGCCAAAAATTCCGCCCTTTGAGATTTTTCGGTATCAGCTGGATTTCGGGGGTCATAGCCTATCGTGAATCTGATTTTTTTCCCCTCCTCCTCCTCCTCAGTTATTGTGTCTCAGCCGGTCTTGTCCCAATCTCCGCCGATTCGAACGGTTCAGGTCGGGAGCCTTGTTAAAATGACTTGCCATATCGAGAAGGCTGCGCCCACTTTTGTGCTCTGGTACAAGCAGAGGCTCCGGGAGGCGATGCAGCTCGTTTACAGCGCGGGTAAATACATACATGCAGAGGGAAGGTTTTCCGGCGAGATAAGTGATGCGTCGAGTAATTATTCTCTGGTTATTGAAAACGTCCAGAGAAACGATTCAGGAATTTATCACTGTGCAATTCACAACCAGGAAAATACCAACTTTATCTTCGGAAATGGCACCATGTTGGTGATTGCAGGTAAAATTCACAATTATTTCATTCAAATGTTCATTTACACATCCGTTTTGAATTGTTCCGGCTCATTTATCGAATTTATTAGATCCCCCGGCCATATTTCTCCTAACTCCGCCGCCGGATGAAATTCGCTCGCTGGAAAGGGTCGCGTTGATGTGCCTGGCGAGAGGCGTATCTCCCGATTCCTCTCCCATCCGCTGGAATGTTTCCGGACGGGTGACCGAGGGGCGGACCGATTCCGGGATAATAGACCCGGACGGGAGCTACAGTGTCAGGAGTTACATTAGCCTCTCGGCGGAAACTTGGAGCGGCGGCGCTGTCTGTACTTGCAGTGTTCAAACTAACACCGCTGGAATCCTCACCAGTGAAAGTGTTTCATATCAGAGAGGTGAGTGGAGATATTGGAAGTTTAATATAGTTAACGATAGTGTTAAATTGCTGTATCTGTTACTTTATACCTTAAACTGCTTCATTAGTTACCTGTCCCATGACCTCCCCCGATCTAGATACAGAATTTTCCTGTACAGAAGGGAGCCATTCGGCCCATCGCCCCTGTGTCCTCGCTCTGAAAAAAATAACGCCTTAATCCCATTCCCCTGCCCTTTCCCCATTCGGCCCATCGCCCCTCTATCCTCGCACTGAAAGGAATATTCTCAGTCCCATTCCCCTATCCTTTCCCCATTCGGCCCATCGCCTCTGTGCCCTCTCTCTGAAAGGAATATTCTCAGTCCCATTCCCCTATCCTTTCCCCATTCGGCCCATCGCCTCTGTGCCCTCTCTCTGAAAGGAATATTCTCTCAGTCCCATTCCCCTATCCTTTCCCCATTCGGCCCATCGCCTCTGTGCCCTCTCTCTGAAAGGAATATTCTCAGTCCCATTCCCCTATCCTTTCCCCATTCGGCCCATCGCCTCTGTGCCCTCTCTCTGAAAGGAATATTCTCAGTCCCATTCCCCTATCCTTTCCCCATTCGGCCCATCGCCCCTGTGCCCTCTCTCTGAAAGAACTCTGCCTTAATCCCATTAGCTGCCCTTTCTACATACGTTTTTTCCCCCCCAAATATTTATTCAACCGAATGCTTACAAAAGATCGCCTAACACCCTCATTCCTTTCTGGCAGCTGAAGGCACGGCCGCCAATGGTGGGGCGAAAGGGGTGAGGGATGCACAAGAGGCCAGATTTATATAGCGGACAGTACACCATTGTGTGCACATTGATTACCGCAGAAATATCAGAAAATGCCAATAGATTTCAGAATTTTACTGAAAGTCAACTTCTTTTTTTTTTTGTTCATTTAATAAAAGTTATTTCTTTGTCATTCAGAGTCTCTCCAGAGCATGGCCTGCCCCATCGGGCTTTACGCCTGTCTGGTGGCGGCCCCTTTTCTGCTCGGGATGATCATTGTCGCCGCGAGAAGACGCGATAAGAACCGCAAACCAGGTACCCGACTGTTTGAACTTAACCGTCGATGGAGTGATTTACCGTTTGTTGAACATGTCCCTTTGGTGTGTAGGTCTGTACATTTATAATTATAATCATCTCCTTAAATCAGGCAGTCCAGACACACCTGACCAAGGCACAAAACCAAGAATAAAGAAACAAGAAAGCGAGGTACGTATGAAGAAATTGAGAGCTTTTGTTTTCATTAAAGAGCGTGGAGAGTGGGACTAATTGGATCGCTCTTTCAACGGGCAGGCACAGGCACGACGGGCCGAATGGCCTCCTTCGGTGCTGTATGGTTCTATACTTGTATCACATGTTTCCTTGATATTAATGGATATGTCGGTTGGTAGTAAGTTTAAAGAAAGATTCTCACTTACACAACACATAATTCTCCCTCAGATATGACCCAGAGCGGTTCACATGTAATGAATTGCTTACAACGATAACTTGCATTTATATAGCGCCTTTAAGGTAGTAAACCGTCTCAAGGCGCTTCACAGGAGCGTTTCAGACAAAAATTTGACACCAAGCCGCATAAGGAGATATTAGGAACAGAGGAGCAGGAGTAGGCCATTCAGCCCCTCGAGCCTGCTCCGCCATTTGGTAAGATCATGGCTGATCTGTGATCTAACTCCATATACCTGCCTTTGGCCCATATCCTTTGGTTGGCAAAAAAACTATCTATCTCAGATTTAAATTTAGCAATTGAGCTAGTGTCAATTCCCGTTTGCGGAAGAGAGTTCCAAACTTCTACCACCCTTTGTGTATAGAAATGTTTTCTAATCTCACTCCTGAAAGGTCTGGCTCTAATTTTTAGACTGTGCCCCCTACTCCTAGAATCCCCAACCAGCGGAAATAGTTTCTCTCTATCCACCCTATCCGTTCCCCTTAATATCTTATAAACTTCGATCAGATCACCCCTTAAGGACAGGCGACCAAAAGCTTGGTCAAAGAGGTAGGTTTTAAGGAGCGTCTTAAAGAAGGAGAGAGAGGTGGAGAGGTTTAGGGAGGGAATTCCAGAGCTCAGGGCCCAGGCAGCTGAAGGCACGGCCGCCAATGGTGGGGCTAAGGGCGTAGGGGATGCGCAAGAGGCCAGAATTGGAGGAGCGCACAGATCTCGGAGGGTTGGAGGGGGTTACAGAGATAAGGAGAGAAGATTTTTCTGAGTTTATTCTTGCATTGCTATGTAAATAATATACGTTAACTTTTCTTTTTTAAAGTCCTTTTTCCTGTTCTTAAATTAATCTAAGGACACTCAGGCGGGAGATCACCGATAGCTTATCATTTTGAGTCAAACTTCTAACTTCTCACAGTAAGAGATAACAGTGAAGAGAGGGGGTGAAGATGGCAGTAATTATTCTCATATTCTTCCCTCACAGACTCTGTACGCTCGCCTGGCGTACAGTGCGGATTAAGCATCGTGACGGGAATGGAAAGAGAGTGGGAACGTCCTCCTGCCCCGGATATGAAGAGTTTTAAAGCTTTAGATAAGAAGCATTCCTCAACGTGTCATCACTTCTGAGAATAACTCTGTAACTTCAAATTACTGGACGAGAAATATTCCCTAACTGTCAGGGCGATCTGCGCCTAGACATGATTACCGTTTCAATAAAGCAACTCCATTTCCTTTATAACATAATTTAAAAATTGTGCGTTATCATTTCGAGAGGAAAGCCAGCAGAGAACTCAATATTTTTTGAGAGAATAACCAACGGGTTGTAATACATGACTTTCAACACAAGAGGGCGCTACACCGCACTGCTGGCTGTAGAAATTCACGTTTCCGGTCTATGTTGCAGCTTCTGATTTTTCACCTGCAAACACACGCCAGCCCTGATATCAAAGGCAAACAGATATTTATATTTGATTATAATGTGCATCAGAAAGTGCACAGGGCACGCATACATTTAAAACATAGACTCAGAAGATAGAACAGCTCTAAAATCTAAAATGCAAGGAAGCCAATACTAGAAGTGGTTTTAAGTGGGATGAGCTAATTTGCAGGATAATTTGATTGCGGAGCACATATCTTCGTATTGGGACGGCATGTTATCTTTAACACACTGGACTTTCTGCTTCTAAGTCAATTCCAAGGTCGAAGATGAGGGTGACAGAATCTGAGGCATCTGAAGGTTACTGTATCTCAGTGTCAATATATGGCTGGTGATTGCAGTCGATTAACGTTAAACTGCAACAATTGTGCAACTCACACGCGTCTGTTGTGTGAATATCATCATATAGGTAACACAACAACAACTTGCGTTTATATATCGCCTTTCACGTCCCAAGGCGCTCCACAGCAGCGATTATCAAACAAAATTTGACACTGAGCCACATAAGGAGATATTATGACAGGTGACTAAAATCTTGGTCAAAGAGGTAGGTTTTAAGGAGCGTTTTAAAGGTGGGGAGGTTTAGGGAGGGAATTCCAGAGTTTAGGGTCTAGGCGGCTGAAGGCACGGCCACCAATGGTGGAGCGATTGAAATCAGGGAGGCACAAGAGGCCAGAATTGGAGGAGTGCAGAGATCTGGGAGGGGTTGTAGGAGGTTACAGAGATAGGGAGGGGCGAGGACATGGAGGGATTTGAAAACACAGATGAGAATTTCAAAATCGAGGTGTTGCCAGACCGGGAGCCGATGCAGGTCAGCGAGCACAGGGGGTGATGGGTGAACGGGACTTGGTGCGAGTTAGGATACAGGGGGCAGCAGAGTTAGCATCCCTTATTATTCTCCTTTAGAGATACTGGATACAAGCAGCCCAGAACCAAATTTATCCCGAAAGATTGCCCCTCCACTAAGGCTCCAATGCTCCAATGAGTGGCCACGGGTGACAGAGAAACACCATCAGACACATTCCCTTATCCCATATAGCTACGGGGAGAGGGGGGTGCGTATGGTTAAGTGAGCGGCCCCATTTACTGCTAAGAATCTAAAGATTCAACATTCCATCTTCAAACGAATTCACTGGAAATAATTAACCAGTCATTGGAATATCTAAATGATGTAATTAGTGTTGTTTGCACATTATTATGGAGTATTCACATACTTTGATGGCGGGATCTTATGGGTTATAGCCAGTAACACACTCTTAATGCTGTTTCCTGGCGTAACATGCAAAAAAAAACATTATTCAGTTTTCTAAATTAATTATCTAAAACATGGCCATTAGATTTATTAGTGAATTTTTGCTGTGAGTGAATTTTATTTACCAAGATTCCCTCATGTAAATAGTTGGTTTCCTGGATGATTTCCGAAATGAAAAAATTGTCGATTAGAGACAACAGCCATCCAGTTAAACTCGGCTTACTCCAGGCTCTAAAAATTGTCCATCCCTGTTTAGTGGTTATAGCTATCAGGAAAGACTGAACAGGCTGGGACTCGTTTCTCTATAAAAGAGAAGGCTGAGGGGTTGACCTGATAGAGGTCTTTAAAAAAATTCTGAAGGGGTTCGATAGGGTAGACATAGAAAAGATGTTTCCACTTGTGGGGGAGACCAGAACTAGAGGGTCATAAATATAAGAGAGTCACTGATAAATCCAATAGGGAATTCAGGAGAAACTTCTTTACCCAGAGAGTGGTGAGAATGTGGAACTCACTCCCACATGGAGTGGTTGGGGAGAATAATTCTTTAGGGGGAAGCTGGATAAACACATGAGGGAGAAAGGGAATAGAAGGATCGGGTGAGATGAAGCTCGTGTGGAGCATAAACGCCAGCACAGACCTGATGGGCCGAATGGCCTGTTTCTGTGCTGTACATTCTGGGTAATTCTATCGAGTGAAGGGATTGCAGGAGCCCGGTTGAACAAGGCAAAGCGCAGCCAGCTCCTCCAAGTTTCAACCGAGACGCTCCTCAGTGTTCTCGATCCCCGTCCGGGTCTGTTGTACCGGAATCGGTCTGTCCAGTGGCAACCCGTTCCAGAAAATAGGAATCCGGTTCCAGGCAGCGCCACTGACCAAATACACTTTTAATTTGCAGTAACTTTTTTTTTGTTCCTTTGTTGCAAATATTAACTCAACAAACTCCCATTCGCTGCCTATCGTGTAGAATCTGGATACAGGAACGCCCTTCCCTTGATGTATAGAATTCAAACGGAACGAACTCTCACCTATTCACTCCCATCACAAGGAACAGCGACGGACAAACCCCTGTTTTAATTCGTTCCTATTGAATGTCACGAGGAAAATATCAGTGAATTCACATTGTGAAAAATTCCAGGTGCCTGAACCCATTCCCATTCATCTCGATCGAAAAGTGGATATAATTACCAATTACGGATTTGCAAAATACCAACGGATCAAATCTCATTATCGTTTGAAATACCAAATATAACATTCACAACGGGGCTTCAATCTTTAGCAAGACTTAAGACACCCTGTATTAACCCGCTGCCTGATTGCTCAGAGCCACAATCGTTGGCGATTGCATGTGACACAATAAGAATTTATTCCAAAATATTTTTAATGCAATCAAAATGCGAATTTAGCGGGGCGCAGGATCCAGGAATGTTGAGCGTGAGCGTGTAAATAATAACCCAAACGCAGCAGCCAATTTATGCACGGCAAGATCCCATAAACCGCAATGCGATAATCACCAGATCTAGTGATGTCGGTGGAGGGATAAACATTGGTCAGTACGCGGGGGAGAACTCCCCTGCGAAACAGTGGCAGTGGGATCTTTTGCATCTCACTTGAAGAGGGCAGATGGTTTGGGCACCTCCGACAGTGCAGCATTCCCTCAGTACTGGCACTGGGAGTATCAGCCCTAGATTTTGTACTCACTGACTTCTAAGAGACTATGAGTGTGCTACCGACTGAGCCACAGAATAAGGAAGAGCTCACACTAAAGAGACGGGCATAATACAGCTACTGGGTGAAACGGTCACTAAAATAATAACGTGTGATTCTATATTTCGTCAATCTGTTATATTTTTGTTGGTGAAAGTATGAGCGCGTGAGTTGGAGACCAATAAAACACAATACAGGGAACAGGATTATTTCCTCGTGCCCACACTAGTGCAATGTGTCAAAATTTGCACTATATGCCCTTTATACACGGTTTAATCACTTGGACTGCGCATTGCCTTTCACGCGTGGTTAACACGCATTGTCCTTTGCAGGCAGACCTGTGCGTGGGCACTCAACGTGTAAACAGGAAACCCACAGAGAGCTTTTGCATCGGGCTGTATTTTCCAGCCTGTTATTTTTAAACTCAGCACGCAATATCCGCAACTGTGCATTTCACATCTCAGCGCAAAGGTATCACATTTAGCAAAGTGCCAGTGCAAAGCTCACAGCAACCGCCTCGGTCCCACAGACAATGAGTTGCTTTGCTCCCTGTGCGCTGTTCCATCTCTTTCCAGGTAAGTCGTCTCTCTTTCAGATTTATAACCGAATTCCTGTGTGAGATCATTAAGATAGTCTGAAGTAAAAGATTGTGTACTGTATTCTCCAATATTAGTGTCACATTGAAGGAATTAATTATCTCAGGCTAATTAAAATAGACCAAATGTCAACATTCTCCATCTTTCGGTTGAGACGTTAAACCCCGTCTGCCCCCTCTCGGGTGGATATGAAAGATCCCACGGGCCAATATTGGAAGAAGAGTTCTCCCCCGGTGTCCTGGGGCCAACACCACTAAGATCTGGTCATTAACCCATTACTGTTTGTGGGATCTTGCTGTGCGTAAATTGGCTGCCAGCGTTTCCCTACATTTTCAAAAAGTCCTCCATTGGCTGTAAAACGCTTTGGGATGTCCTGATATAGTTAAAGGCGCGGTATAAATACGAAACAGCGTTTTATCCCCCCCTGCCATAACAGAAACCTCTTGTGAATATTCTTCCTTTCCCAGTTATTTTATCTCAGGCGGTTTTCCACCAGACTCCGGCGGTTCAGACGGTCTCCGTTGGAAGTTCCGTTAAGTTCCATTGTCACACGGACTGGTTAGCATACGGTGCTGTTACCTGGTACAAACGGCAGCACCGAGAGCAGCTACGACACGTTTACATCGTAGCAAAACACATGCCCGCAGACGGGAGGTTTTCGGGGCAAGTTAACGAGGAATCGACTGTTTATTCTCTGGTTATTGAAGGTGTCCAGACTAGTGATTCGGGCGTGTATTATTGTGCAGCTAAAGCATACAGCACAATGCCCCTTGTATTCGGAAACGGCTCGAAATTGCTCATCACAGGTACGAATTACGATTCTTTTACTCATTTCATCATAAATAACCACGAATTAATGTTTGAATACTAACCTTAACCCGGAAACTCGGCAGGTCCCCCGGCCATATTTCTCCTAACTCCGCCGCCGGATGAAATTCGCTCGCTGGAAAGGGTCGCGTTGATGTGTCTGGCGAGAGGCGTATCTCCCGAATCCTCTCCCATCCGCTGGAATGTTTCCGGACTGGTGACCGAGGGGCGGACCGATTCCGGGATAATAGACCCGGACGGGAGCTACAGTGTCAGGAGTTACATTAGCGTCTCGGCGGAAACTTGGAGCGGCGGCGCTGTCTGTACTTGCAGTGTTCAAACTAACACCACTGGAATCCTCACCAGTGAAAGTGTTTCATATCAGAGAGGTGAGTATTGACAGTGACCCTTTATTTCTATCTTTAATCTGGTGTAAGACTTATCTTTTAGCTGTTTCACTTTGTATATTAAAACTTTCTCCCTTTCTGTGTGTCGATGTATATTTACAGCATCATTTACTCCCCCATATCTCTCAATATTTCAGTGTTTAGCTTCTGACTGTTTAACTCTCTCTATCTATCTCTCTATCCATCTATCTTTCTATCTATCTATCGATCATCTATCTATTTATCTCTCTATCTATCCATCGATAATCTATCTCTCTCTATCGATCTATCCATCGATAATCTATCTATCTATCTCTCTATCTATCTATCTCTCTATCTATCTATCATCTATCTATCTCTCTATCAATCTATCTCTCTATTTCTCTATCTATCTATCTATTTCCCTATCTATCTATCTATCTATCATCTATCTATCTCTCTATCAATTTATCTCTATCAAATCTATGTATCTATCGATCTCTCTATCTATCTATCATCTATCTATCTATCTCTCTATCATCTATCTATCTCTCTATCTATCTATCTATCATCTCTCTCTCCCTCTCTATCTATCTATCTATCTATCCATCTATCTATCTATCTATCATCTATCAAATCTCTCTATCTATCTAATCCATTTATCTATCTATCTATCTACCTCTCTACCTCTCTATCTATCTACCTCTCTATCTCTCTATCTATCTATCTCTCTATCTATCTATCATAGACATAGAAAACATAGAAAATAGGAGCAAGAGTAGTCCATTTGGCCCTTCGGGCCTGCTCCACCATTCAAAATGATCATGGCCGATCGTCTAACTCAGTACCCTGTTCCCGCTTTTTCCCCATATCCCTTGATCCCTTTAGCATTAAGAAATATATCTATCTGCTTCTCGAATACATCTAATGACTTGGCCTCCATTGCCTTCTGTGGTAGAGAATTCCACAGGTTCACCACCCTCCGAGTGAAGAAATTTCTCCTCATCTCGGTTCTAAATGGCATACCCCGTATCCTGAGACTGTGACCCCTGGTTCTGGACTCCCCAGCCATCGGGAACATCCTCTCTGCATCTAGTCTGTCTAGTCCTGTTAGAATTTTATATGTTTCGAAGAGATCACCTCTCATTCTTCTAAACTCTAGTGAATACAGGCCTAGTCGACCCAATCTCTCCTCATACGTCAGTCCTGTCATCTCAGGAATCAGTCTGGTAAATCTTCATTGCACTCCCTCCATGGCAAGGACATCCTTCCTCAGATAAGGAGACCAAAACTGCACATGTGGTCTCCAGATGTGGTCTCACCAAGGCCCTGTATAACTGCAGTAAGACATCCCTGCTCCTGTACTCAAATCCTCTTGCAATGAAGGCCAAAATACCATTCGCCTTCCTAACTGCTTGTTGCACCTGAATGCTCGCTTTCAGCGACTGGTGTACAAGAACATCCAGGTCTCGTTGCACCTCCCCTTTTCCCAATCTATCACCATTCAGATAATAATCTGCCTTTCTGTTTTTACAACCAGCGTGGATAAACTCACATTTATCCACGTTACACTGCATCTGCCATGTTCTTGCCCACTCACCCAACTTGTCTAAATCACATTGGAGCCTCTTTGCATCCTCCTCACAGCTCACATTCCACCCCAGTTTTGTGTGGTCTATCTATCTATCTATCTATCTCTCTATCTATCGATCTATCTATCGTAAAATCTCTGCCTAAGTCATGGTTAAACAGTGGGTTAACATAGCTTGATTTATGGCTGGCTAAATAAGCAGAGCACTTCCCGGTGTTGTGTGAAATCACACAGTCAGCTTTGCAAAACCGCTTCACTTGTTTCATTATTTTCAGAAACGTTTTTTTAATTTGTTCTCGGGATGTGGGCACGGTTGGTATTGACTGCCCATCTCTAGACGGTGGCGGTGGGTCCCAGTGAACCGTCTGCGAGCACCGGAAGGTTTGGGTTACGGGATATTTTTTTTCTTTCCTGCAGAGTCTCTCCCACTAACCGTCTGCAGATTACAGCTTTACGGGAGTTCGTCGGCGGCGCTTCTCCTCCTGGCGATGGTTATAATCACCGCGGGAAAGAGCTGCAGGATCAGGCAGTCAGGTACCGATTGTCGGGAGCATCTGCAGTCCCAGTCAAATCCATTTACCGTGTTATTTACTCTTAATGGGTCCGTTCTGTGTGAAATTTGCACCTTGATACTTAGCTTAAGATTCTCTTTAAATTAGGGAGCACAATCAGTGACCAGGAGTTCACGGATTCGAGACCACGCCATCAAGAAAAGGAGGTAAATATGAAAAGAATTGTTTTTATTTTGCACATTTAGATACACTTCGCTGATTTTTAATCTATCGGTTAAGATTCATAGTTATTGTTGTGTTACAGTCCATAAAACTTGGCACTGCAGGATGGCACTGTCTGTCTTTTGTGTAGAGGTACGAAAGTAGATTTTTAAAAATACATATGGACATTTCAAGGATATTTTAAATAATTAGATGGATATTTCAAATAATTATATGGATATTTTAAATAATTATATAGATATTTCAGGGATTTTTAAAGAGTTATATGGATATTTTAAATAATTATATGAATATGTTAAGGATATTTTAAATAATTATATGGATATTGTATGGATATTTTACATAGCTATATGGATATTTTAAGGATATTTTAAATAATTATATGGATTTTTAAAGATATTTTAAATAATTATTTGGCTATTTTAAGGATATTTCAAATAATGATATGGATATTTCAAGGATATTTTAATTAATTATATGGATATGTTAAGGATCTTTTAAATAATTATATTGATATATTTTAAGGATATTTTAAATAATTATATGGATTTTTAAAGATATTTTAAATAATCATTTGGCTATTTTAAGGATATTTTAAATAATTATATGGATTTTAAAAGATATTTTAAATAATTATATGGATATTTTAAGGATATTTTAAATAATTATATGGATTTTTAAAAGATATTTTAAATAAATATTTGGCTATTTGAAGGATATTTTAAATAATTATATGGATATTTTAAGGATATTTAAAATAATTATATGGATTTTTAAAGATATTACAGCATGATACTTCATCGGAATGATACCGGGGTGAAAAGGGTTAAATTATGAGGACAGGTCGCATAGACTCGGCTTGTATTCCCTCAAGTTTATAAGGTTAAGGGGTGATCTGATTGAGGCGTTTATGATGATTAAAGGATTCGATAGGGTCGATGGAGAGAAACTATTTCCTCTGGTGGGAGAGAGTCCAGAACAAGGGGGCAGAACCTTAAAATTAGAGCCGGGCCGTTCAGGGGTGATGTCAGGAAGCACTTCCTCACACAAAGGGGAGTGGGAATCTGGAACTCTCTCCCCCAAAAAGCTGTTAAGACTGGGAATCAATTGAAAATGTCAAAACTGAGATTGATAGATTTTTTATTCGGTAAGGGTATTAAGGGTTAGGGAACCAAGGCGGGAAAATGGAGTTAAGGTGCATATCAGCCATGATCTAATTGAATGGTGGAACGGGCTCGAGGGGCTGAATGGCCTCTTCCTGTTCCTATATTGTTATGATGATGAAGCGGGTCATGATGACGGTCTCTCTTGTCTCTCATAGACTCTTTATGCCCGCCTGGCGCTTAATGCAGATCCGACGCTCTGATGGGAAAGCAAAACGAACAGTCATATTCTGCATCCCGGATATAAATGTGGCAGAAAGCTTCCTCTGTTTTGCTCCCATTAGGGAATCAGTAAGAAACATTACTCATTAATACTTCAAAGTCACCAATTTTGTGCTGCTTCCCTGTCCATTTGGGAGCCATCGATGAGAAACAGGCAATCTAATCCAGAAGATCAGCAGCCGCAGTAAACCTTGGAGGTGTGAACCCTTCCTGGAGACTCTCAGACACCGGGTTCTGTAAATCCGACCATCGAAAGCAGCGCAGTGCAGCTAAACGCTCTCTAGACTCTCTTTATTGTCGACCTCACGTTCCCTTAATACACATTTATCAATAATTAATTATCATTCAGACGAGAGACTGCTCGACACAGAACCGATTTCTCGCCTGCTGGAGAGTCTTGAAGTCTGATTTGACCAGAGGAATTTCGAGCGCATTTTGGGCGCCAATTCCCGCTTGGAAACTCCATGCTAACAAATTTAGTTGATCTCTCACACAGTGCTGTAATCGTGCCCTGTTCTTTACGTTAACATATCGCCTGCATTTTAGTTCAATCTCGATCTGTTTCTGCTTTCTTGTACTGGCGTTTTATATCTCGTTGTGCATTTTATACAGCACATGAGCATCCCATAATTCAAATCATCTTTAAAGTGCATCAGTGTGCGAGTTATAACAGCAATTACACAATAAAACAGGTTTTAAAAACCCGCGCATTGCGTTTGTGATTCCAATTGCTTGCACGCTCAGTCCAGATGCGCTCTGTGTATCTCTTGGGTCGATTTACAGTGTAGATGTGCGCGGTGTAAAAGTGGGGGCCGACTGGGCACTGACTCCGGATTTAGCCTGCTTGTATATTAAATAAGGAGTGTAAGTGGATCCCGAACCTCTGCACAGTCATCGCAGAAAATTAAAGTTACATTAAATATACAAATTTACACCGAGGTTCAATCAATAAATACCCCAGCTTCAGGTCGCCCCCTGGTTGTCGCGATTGGTCCCCCCAATCCCTGTCACCGTTTCTCAGAAAAAAAACAAGGGATATTCACCGGTAGAATCCCCTAAAGCAGGCGAAGAACTTCTGGGGAATAGAATAAATTATATTTAATTAAAAATACGAGTGAAAGCGGGTATTTTGCAGAAGTAATCATGAAACGTTGGAGATTGGGGAAAGCTGAGCCTGCGTTGTGTAATTTCGCGGCATGGTGACACTCTCTCTCAATAGACAAATTATTGTCCTCACCTTCAATCTTCTTCAAATGTTGAAGTGCTGTGGAGGGATATAGTCTGGCTGGAAAGAAACGGACTTCAACAATAATAAATTTGGTTTGATCTAATCTAAAACAGTCGAGCCATCCATTAAACACCAAGATTAGGTGTCACCGCTCGGTGGGAGCCTGGAATCTTGCAGCGCAGGAGGAGGCCATTCGGCCCTTCGTGCCTGTGCTGGCCTTTTTGGAGGAGCTGTCTAATTCAGTCCCGCAGCCCAGCTTGTTCCTGCAAATTAGCCCCCACCTCAATTACACGTCCAATTGTGTTTTTTTTTTGGTAGACTTTCTTGTAGACTCTGATTTCTGGTAGCGCCTTCCGCTTGTCTGTGTGAAAACAAATTTCCCACCTCCCCTCTAGTTCTTTCGTCAGTTATTTTAAACCGGCGCCCTCTGGCTACCGGCCCACATGCCACAGAGGCAACAGTTTCACCCGACCTGCTCGGTTAAAATCCAAAAGTTTCCCACTGTAGTTGTTGATTCGAACAGCGCCAGTATAGGCAGGGCCGCTGCTCCGAGTTTACCCCCATAATTGGGACTTCTGATTCTGTGTCCGTTATACCAGAATCGGTCTGTCCCCTCTGTCATCAGGTCAGAACCATTCCAGCGGCTCGGAAGGGAATCCGAGGGCGCACGGTTGCCTGGAGGGATCAATGGATCGATTTCCAGTCAAAAGGAATCGCCAAGAGGCGGAGAAAAGATAAATATGAACGGGTGATCTGTCAAGTTATGTCAGTCAAATTGATGATTAATTACTAATCAGCAGGAGTTTATGACAAAATAAATGCTCGATTTGTGAAGTTTCTGTAAAAGTTAGCTGCAATTTCAATGTAGATTCGCTTTCCAGTATTAAGGAACAGTTACTGGTATTTTGACATATTTTGACTTAGATTCCATCTGAGTTATTAACTTACATCGAATTTACAGCACAGAGAAGGCCCTTCGGCCCAACTGGTCTATGCTGGTGTTTCTGCTCCACACGAGCCTCCTCTCCCTCCCCTCTTCATCTCACCCTATCAGCATATCCTTCTATTCCTTTCTCCCTCATGTGTTTATCGAGCTTCCCCTTAAATGCCTCTATGTTATTCGCCTCAACTACTCCTTGTGGGAGTGAGTTCCACATTCTCACCACTCTCTGGGTAAAGAAGTTTCTCTATAATTCCATATTGGATTTATTAGTGACTCTCTTATATTTATGGCTCCATAGTTTTGAACTCGCTTCACAAGTGGAAACATTTCTATGTCTACCCGATCAGCTTCTCCCATAATCTTAAAGATCAGGACTCCTCTCGGTCTTCTCTTTTCTAGAGAAAAAAAACCCTAGCCTGTTCGGACTTTCCTGGTGGGCGTAACCTCTCAGTTCTGGTATCATCCTTGTAAAACCTTTTTTGCACCTTCTCCAGTGTCTATATCCTTTTTATAATATGGAGACCAGAACTGTGCACAGTACCCCAAGTGTGGTCTAACCAAGTTTCGATGCAAGTTTAACATAACTTCTCTGCTTCTCAATTCTAGAAATGAACCCCGGTGCTTTGTTTGCTTTTTAATGGCCTTATTAACCTGTGCCGCTCCTTTTATGTTTAAAACACTTGTTAACTCATCTTCGCCAGAGCAACAGTAGCAACAGTATAGTTGTCTCAATTTTGGTGCAGCGGCCAATAGGATGTCCCCTGGTAAACGGGAAGGCAAATATTAGCCCCACTGGAAATATGCATCGAAATAAACATAGAAGTCATAACACGGAAATAGGCCATTCGGCCCGACCAGCCCGTGTTGGCGTTCACCCTCCATATGCGCAAATCTAATCGCAAATCCCCGCCCGCTTCCAAATCATTCCTCCAATCTGATTGTATGATGTAGTTTCAGCCTCAACCACTCACCCCAGAAGTGCATTCCACTGCCTCGCAGTGTCTGGATTTGGGATGAGGCATTCACAAGCTGCTCTTTCAGGGCTGAGAAGCCCCTGGGCAGGCTGGCCCACTAAGAATGGCTACTTGGATTTTCTAACGGCGGCCGTCGATGGGGGGTGGAGCAGAAAGTCTGGAGATGATAGAAAATGTCATCATTTTATACACCTCGTATAGTTAGTTGCTTCAGTCTGGTAGAATTATTTATGAATGAGACAGACACGTGTACATTACAGAATGTGTGAACAGTTATACATGAAAGTTTGACCTTAAATTAAGGTTATAACTGCCAGGAAAGACTGAACAGGCTGGGGCTCTTTTCTCTAGAAAAGAGAAGGCTGAGGGGTGACCTGATAGAGGTCTTTAAGATTATAAAAGGGTTCGATAGGATAGACGTATAGATGTTTCCACTTGAGGAGGAGACCAGAACTAGGGGTCATAAATATGAGAGAGTCACTAATAAATCCAATAGGGAATTCAGGAGAAACTTCTTTACCCAGAGAGTGGTGAGAATGTGGAACTCACTCCCACATGGAGTGGTTGAGGCGAATAACAGATGCATTTAAGGGGAAGCGAGATGAGGGAGAAAGGGATAGAAGGATATGTTGATAGGGTGAGATGAAGTAGGGAGGGAGGAGGCTCGTGTGGAGCATAAACACCAGCATAGATCAGTTGGGCCGAATGGCCTGTTTCTGTGCTGTAATTTCTCTGTAATGGAATGTAAACAACATATAAGCGAGGCAGAGATCGAAAGAAGGGGGACAGCCGCTGGCTGATTGCCTGTGACGGGCGGGGACTGTTCCAGTGAAGGTCTCAGAGATGATTGGTTTAGAAGTCATTCTGCGCAGATTGGTTCGGATTGGTTGTGCAATTGTACAGCCAGTTGCGGAAATCGCTCCGTTAAGATTCTTACTAACTGGCGGGTTGAGCTCGAAAATACAGTCCGAGGCTAAAGCCCTGTGTGGTTTTCCTGTTTTTGCAGGTTAAGCGCCCGCCCGCAGAGCTGCCTGCAAAGGTCAAACAGTTAAGAGTTTATTTTTAAAACGACCCTTGAATGCGGCACAGGTTCATCAAACAGAACAGAGTATCTGCGGGGCACTGACCTCATTTACAGCGTCCCTCTCAATGTGAAGATGCGTCCTGTTTAGCTGCTCGATGCAATGCGCCGACACGAGTAAATGGCCCTGCTGCTTATCTCAATACAATTAATAAAAAATAACAAAGCAAGGGAGGAGAAATGATTTGGTATCTAATTTATCTTGGAGAGGGTGCAGAGGAGATTTGCCAGAACGGTACCAGGGATGAGGGACTTCAGTTATGTGGAGAGACTGGAGAAGCTGGGATTGTTCTCCTTGGAGCAGAGAAGGTTAAGGGGAGATTTAATAGAGGTGTTCAAAATTATGAAGGGGTTTTGATAGAGTTAATCGAGAGAAACTGTTTCCAGTGGCAGGAGAGCCGGGATCCAGAGGACGAGGCAAAAGAACCAGGGAGAAGATGAGAGGCTTTTTTTATGCAGCGAATTGTTAAGATTTTGAATCCACTGCCTGAAAGGGCGGTGGAAGCAGATTCAATAATAACTTTCAAAAGGGAATTGGATAAATACTTGAAAAGGGAAAAAATGCAGGGGGGAGTGGGATTAATTGGACAGCTCTTTCAAAGAGCCAGCACAGGCACGATGGGCCGACTGGCCTCCCTCTGTGCTGTATGATTCTATGATACCATGTGTCTAATCATTTTAACCGCGATTATAACCGCTTCACAGATCATCTCTCTGCTTCATTCCTGAAAGGATTTTATGAGAATGCTATTTCTCCTGCTGGCCACCTGTTAAATTCGCTCTGATAATCGCGTTCAGTCAAATCGCAGACCGGGTCTTTACGATTTCGTTAGCAATAGCGAACGCAGGAAATCTTTGTTGATGACGTCGCTAACTAACTCTTAGCAGCCAGGGGAAATTCCTCTCATCCTTTCTACGTCGAAATGACAGCACCGAAACAGGCCGTTCGGCCCAGCTGGTTTGTGCTGGCGTTTATGCATCACATGAGCCTTCTCCCATCCAGTTTCATCTCACCCTATCAGCAGTTATAAATCAAAATGCTGGCGTGCTGTGGCCATTTTGTAAATGTTTCGGAGCATGAAAGTGAGATTATAAAAACACTCTATCCTTGATAAAAGACTCGGCCCACCACTGCTCGGTCATTTGCCCCATTCTATCCGGGTCATTTTCAATAGATACACTCATTCAATCATACAATGCGTAACATCATCTCTGATGGCAAGATACAAACTCCTAAGGCGTTAACACCGATCAAACGTCTGGATAAATCGCTCGGGATAACTAATTCCCCGTCTCTTACACACTATTTTATATCAAAGTGGTTTGACAACTATTTTAAAGGAGCCATCAATGTATCTACTAGTAACTGCATCCAACTGAAAACATATCATGAAAAATGCAATTAATTGTATGAGCCAAAATCACAGGGTCAATCAGTCAAACGATTAATAAATATAGATCTTATATATTGATGGGCAATGTGGTTCTATTGATGAAGATTATAAAGTGAATTACAAATTTTAAACCGTGATTGCTTCCGTTGATGTTTAGTTCAATGAGAAATAACAGGTAGGTTTCCTTATACAGTGAAAGTTAACAGAATGGAATGGGGTGCACGGGAATTATGAAAGGTAGGAGTGAATTAAAATGCTTTGCTTCATGCAGATGATTGATAAATACAGTGAAAGGAAATCTTTGGACTGATAGAATCATGTGACAGATCGACTCACGTCGAGTGCCTTTGATTATATAAAAAAAAGCCAAAACTGCACCTTAATCCTACAGTGCAACAATATAAAAAAGTCAAACCAACAACTTTGGAGTGTGTGAAAATACAGGAAACTTCGTTCCCTTAAGCAAACACAGACGCTCTCTCATTGGGACCCAGCATCGAGGATTTGTTGTATAGCAGTCATTTTTTAAAAGATTCATTCTTGGGATGTGGGAGTCGCTGGCGAGGCCGGCATTTATTGCCCATCCCTAATTGCCCCTTGAGAAGGTGGTGGTGAGCCGCTGCAGTCCTTGTGGTGAAGGTTCTCCCACAGTGATTATGACTTTTTGTAGCGAGATTGTACAACTGAGTGTCTTGCTAGGCCATTTCAGAGGCAGATTAAGAATCAACCACATTGCTGTGGGTCTGGAGTCACATAGAGGCCAGACCGGGTAAGGACGGCAGGTTTCCTTCCCTAAAGGACATTAGTGAACCAGATGGGTTTTTACGAGAATCTGGTAGTTTCATGGCCACCATTACTGATACTGGTTGTTTATTATTCCAGATTTTATTTAATTAATTGAATTTAAATTTGAACTCATGGCTCTGGAATATTAGTCCAGGCCTCTGGATTACTAGTCCAGTAACAAAACCACTATGCTACTGTACCAGTAATTATGAACTAACTGTAAATCTCATTCAGAAAATAATGTCTCTCTGTGCCCCACTGTTTCTGTATCACCTGGTGCCTGCACATTCATTGGTAGAGCCACGGCTGACAGGTCAACTACAATTGTCATAGTATCATAGCAAGTACAGCACAGGAGGAGGCCATTCGGCCCATCGTGCCTGTGCTGGCTCTTTGAAAGAGCTATCCAATTAGTCCCACTCCCCTGCTCTTTCCCCCATAGTGCTGTATTTTTCCCCTTCAAGTATTTATCCAATTCCCTTTTGAAAGTTATTATTGAATCTGCTTCCACCGCCCTTTCAGGCAGTGAATTCCAGATCAGAACAACTCGCTGCATAAAAAAAATGTCTCCTCATGTCGCCTCTCGCTTTTGTGCCCATCATCTTAAATCTGTGTCCTTTGGTTACCGACCCTCCTGCCACTGGAAATAATTTCTCCTTATTTACTCTATCAAAAACCTTCATAATTTTGAACACCTCGATTAAATCTCCCCTTAACCTTCTCTGCTCTAAGGAGAACAATCCCAGCTTCTCCAGTCTCTCCACATAACTGAAGTCCCTCATCCCTGGTACCGTTCTAGTAAATCTCTTCCGCACCTTCTCTTGACATCCTTCCTAAGGTGTGGTGCCCAGAATTGGACACAATACTCCGGCTGGGGCCTAACCAGTGATCAAAAAAGGTTTAGCATAACTTCCTTGCTTTTGTACTCTATGCTTCTATTAATAAAGCCCAGGATCCCTTATGCTTTTTTAACAGCCTTCTCAACTTGTCCTGCCACCTTCAAAGTTTGTATACATACACCCCCAGGTCTCTCTGTTCCTGCACCCCCTTTTAAAATTGTACTATTTAGTTTATATTGCCTCTCCTCATTCTTCCTACCAAAATGTACCACTTCAGATTTAGCTGTGGTAAATTTCATCTGCCACTTGTCTGCCCATTTCACCAGTCTGTCTCTGTCCTCCTGAAGTCTGTTACTATCCTCCAAATTGTTTACTACATTCCCGAGTTTTGTGTCATTCTGCAAACTGAGCAATGATTCCCTGAACCCAAGTCCAGGTCGTTAATATATATCAAAAAAAGCAATTGTCCTAATACCGACCCCCTGAGGAACACCTTCCTCCAGTCTGAAAAACAACCTTCACCTCTGCTCTCTACTTTCTGCCCTTTAGCCAATTTTGTACCCACACTGTCCCTTTAATCCCATGGACTTTAACTTTGCTAACAAGTCTAGTATGTGGCACTTTATCAAATGCCTTTTGAAACACATCAACCACACTACCCTCATCAACTCTCTCCGTTACTTCATCAAAGAACTCAAACAAGTTAATCAAACACGATTAAACGTACCCGTGCTGACTTTCATTTATTAACCCAGACTTTTCCAAATGCCAATTAATTTTGTCCCAGATTATTGACTCCAGAAGTTCCCCCACCATCGACATTAGTCTGACTGGTCTATATTTGCCAGGATTATCCCCTCTCCCTTTTATTGAACAGGGGTGTAACATTTACAATCCTCCAGTCCTCCGGCACCGTCCCCATATCTAAGGAGGATTGGAAGATTGTGGTCAGAGCCTCTGCAATTTCCACCCTTACTTCCCTCAGTAACCGAGGATGAATCCTATCCGGACTGGGTGACTTTTCCACTTTGAGTGCTGCCAACCTATTATATGGCTCTATCTTTATCCGATCCAATATCGCTACTGCCTCTTCCTTACTGCTACAACGGCAGCATCCTCTTCAGATGCGAAATATTAATTTGGTGCCACAGCCATGTCCTCTGCCTCCACAAGAAGGTCCCTAATCAGTCTCACCCTTCCTTTGATTACCCTTTTGCTAGGAATATGTTTACAAAAGAATTTTGGCTTCCCTTTTATGTAAGCCGCTAATCTATTCTCATTGCCCTCTCTTTGCCCCGCATTACACAGTGACAAATGGTCACATCCATACCATTATCATTCTGCTGTCCCAGCGGCCACTCTCTCCGAACGACAATCTAGTCAGGCTATTTATTGCTCTTTGGACGCAGAAATCCGTTTGACGCACAGACGCTAACCACAATGTATAAGGCGTGGGGTCCGCCAGGATACCGCACCCCAAGACTTAGCTCGTAATAGTTTCCACCGCTTCTGGGTGGCGCAGCTAACTGTGCCTGAGCTTAGCTCAAGAGTTGGTAACTCGGACTGGGGGAACAATGTGCTGAGAGCGCGCACAGGGAGGACTAACCACCGCTCCGGAGTCAAAATGTCCAAGGGAGCTTTCTCTCTGGTCCTCTCTGTCCAAATTGTCTGGGTTTACGGTAAGACGCGGTTGAGAACTCTTTAAATAGAATCAGCCATAAGTTGGGAAAGGGGAGTTTGTTTATTAACAGGTGAAGGGATTTAGCCTGATATTGTTATGGTCCTTTTGGCGAAGTAAAAGATAATGAATGAATAAATCTAACCAGCAATAAATAACGACAACCACCTGCATTTATATAGCGCCTTTAACGTAGTGAAACATCCCCAAGGCGCTTCACAGGAGCGATTATCAAACTAAATGTGACACCGAGCCACATAAAGAGATATTAGGACCGGTGACCAAAAGCTTGGTCAAAGAGGCAGCCTCTTAAAGAAGGAGGAGAGAGAGGCGGAAAGTTTTAGGGAGGGAATTCCAGAGCTTAGGGCCGAAGCAGCTGGCCGCCAATGGTGGAGCGATTAAAATCGGGGATGCGCAAGAGACCAGAATTGGAGGAGCGCAGAGATCTCGGAGGGGTTGTAGGGCTGGAAGATGTTACAATAATGATGCTGTTTTTTTTTTAAATGACAAGCCATGTGTTTCTGAACGGTTTCTTTCTGTCTCTCAGTGATCAGTTGTAATGTAACTATAATCCCTTCAGTTGCAGACTCCGAGACCTTTCTGCCCCACAACCAGTCTACAGTGACAGCTGAAATCGGCCAGACGGTTGAGCTACTCTGTCACCCGGAATATGAAGTGGAATTTGTGGCGAGCTATCACTGGTACAAGCAGCGTGTGGGTGAAGCTCCGAGACTAATCGATACGGAATCCTGTAATGGGACCGGCTGTAGGTTTATTTCTAAGAAAGGAGACACACGGAATGCATTGAAACTGGAAATTCGCATGGTCCAGGTGAATGATTCCGGTCTCTATTACTGTGCTGCTAAGCACGGAGCTGCACAGCTCCGGAACGGATCCAGGCTGCTGGTTGGAGGTGAGGGCAAAACACAATTGAATTCAAATAACGCACGGCAATATATTTAGGCGTAAATTAATCGTTAACTGTGTCCAAATCTCTGTCCAGACAGTTCCACGACCAAGACGGCTGTGTTGGTATTTGCCCCGCTGGATGAGATCCAATCAAGGGAGACAATGCCCTTGGTGTGTTTGGTGAGTGGCGTTTCTTCAAACGAGATTCCTATTTTCTGGAACATTTCCGGACTGGTTACAGAGGGACTGGGCGATTCCGGTACAATAGACACAGACGGGACCTACAGTATTAGGAGTCACGTATTCGTGCCGAGGGAAACCTGGAGGGGCGGAGGTGTCTGTACTTGTATTGTACAACTGGGGCCTGAGGGCAAATCTATGGAGAAGAGCGTATCGCACAAAACAGTGAGAGGTGAGTTTACTGTTTGTATAAGAAAGGCTATTATTCAGGTTGTGTTAATTGGAGTAGATGCACAGTTGCTAGCCTCCTGGACCTGAAACAAATGAACTTCACGGACTAAGTATAATATAGAACGGCAGAAAGAAATTCCCTTTAAACAGGGGCTTTGGAGACCTCAGGACACCATGCTTTGGTTATGAAGCTTCACAGAAATCGGGTTATTACAAATTGTTGGGGGTTAACCCTAATTAAATATGGAGATAGAGATATTAATATAGATAGAGAGCGAAAAAGATGGAGATAGATAAAGATAGAAAGATAAAGAGAGACAAATACATAGCTAGATAGAAGAAGTCAATCTCTGACCGTTAACCCCATTACTCAATTTAAATGTAAGGAATCTTACAACACCAGGTTATAGTCCAACAATTTTATTTTAAAATCACAAGCTTTCGGAGATTATCTCCTTCGTCAGGTGAGTGAGTGAATGAAAGGTTCTCAAATCGCATATCTTATATTAGGCTGGGACACCATCACACCAATCAAAGGTGTCGTTGGTGTTCAGACAGGTTAGCCACGGAAAACAGTAGGTCCCAGTATACTGAATACACAATGGGTCAAATTACACAGACAGAGAGAAAGAGACCCGAAAGGCAGAGAGAGAGAGAGAATATTAAAAACAGATAACTTTTTCCCCCCCTTGCTGGTGGGGTTACGTGTAGCGTGACATGAACCCAAGATCCCGGTTGAGGCCGTCCTCATGGGTGCGGAACTTGGCTATCAATTTCTGCTCGACGATTTTGCGTTGTCGTGTGTCTCGAAGGCCGCCTTGGAGAACGCTTACCCGAAGAACGGTGGCTGAATGATTCCTTACATTTGTCCACCCCAGTCCATCACCGGCATCTCCACATCAATTGAAAAGGGTATTAATTTTTGTAACATTTTATCAGGGTGTTTAAGGGCAATATACCATCGATATTAACTCTCCGCTGTAAGTGTATTTCTTGGCTGAATGATATTATGGATAGAGGATTCTGCCAATGTAGCAGTAAAGTGTGGGGGGAGGGTAGGAATGATATTGGATGGGATTAAAATAGATAAAGAGGAGGTACTTAAAAGATTGGCAGTCCTCAAAGTGGAAAAGTCACCCGGTCCGGATGGGAGGCATTTTCGGTTACTGAGGGAGGTAAGGGTGGAAATTGCAGAGGTACTGGCCATAATCTTCCAATCGTCCTTAGATACAGGGGTGGGACCAGAGGACTGGAGAATTGCAAATGTTACACCCTTGTTCAAAAAAAGGGTGTAAGGATAAACCCAGCAACTACAGGCCAGTCAGTTTAACCTCGGTGGTGGGGAAACTTTTAGAGACAATAATCCAGGACAAAATTAATTGGCACTTGGAAAAGTCAGGGTTAATAAATGAAAGTCAGCACGGATTTGTTGAAGGAAAATTGTGTTTGACTAACTTGATTGAGTTCTTTGATGAAGTAACGGAGAGGATTAATGAGGGTAGTGCGGTTGATGTTGTGTATATGGACTTTCAAAAGGCATTTGACAAAGTACCACGTAATAGACTTGTTAGCAAAATTAAAAGCCATGGGATTAAAGGGTCAGTGGCAGTGTGGATACAAAATTGGCTAAGGGACAGAAAGCAGAGAGTAATGGTGAACGGTTGTTTTTCAGACTGGAGGGAAGTTTACAGTGGTGTTTCCCAGGGGTCAGTATTAGGACCACTGCTCTTTTTGATATCTATTAACGACCTGGACTTGGGTGTGCAGGGCTACATTTCTAAGTTTGCAGATGACACAAAACTCGGGAATGAAGTAAACAATGTGGAGGATAGTAACAGACTTCAGGAGGACAGAGACAGACTGGTGAAATGGGCAGACACATGGCAGATGAAATTAAATGCAGAGAAGTGTGCCGTGGTACATTTTGGTAGGAAGAATGATGAGAGGCATTATAAATGGTACAATTTTAAAGGGGGTGCAGGAACAGAGAGACCTGGGGGTGTATGCACACAAATGTTTGAATGTGGCAGGACAAGTTGAGAAGGCTTTTCAAAACGTACATGGGATCATAGGCTTTATTAATTGAGGCATAGAGTACAAAAACAAGGGAGTTATGGTAAACCTTTATAAATCACTGGTTAGGCCTCAGATGGAGTATTGTGTCCAATTCTGGGCACCACACTTTAAGAAGGATGTCAAGTCCTTGGAGAGGGTGCAGAGGAGATTTACTAGAATGGTTCCAGGGATGAGGGACTTCAGTTATGTGGAGAGACTGGAGAAGCTGGGATTGTTCTCCTTAGAGCAGAGAAGGTTAAGGGGAGATTTAATCGAGGTGTTCAAAATTATGAAGGGTTTTGATTGAGTAAATAAGGAGAAACTGTTTCCAGTTGCAGGAGGGTCGGTAACCAGAGGACACAGATTTAAGGTGATTGGCAAAAGAACCAGGAGCATTTTTCATGCAGAAAATTGTACTGATCTAGAATGCACTGTCTGATAGAGTCAATAATAGCTTTCAAAGGGGAATTGGATAAATACTTTGAGGGAATTTGTTTTTCTAGGGCTATAGGGAAAGAACAGTGCAGTGGGACTAATTTCAAAGAGCCAGCACAGGCACGATGGGCCGAATTGCCTCTTTCTGTGCTGCAACATATTATGACACTCCATTAGTTGATTGCTGTCTGTCAGCTTGTCTCAACTACCAAACGTAGCCCAGTTGCTTCCATTATAGGCTTTCTGTGTTGGAATATTAATCGCATTGGCAGATTTTTCATTTCACGCCCCGAGTTTGGTGCCTCTACCTTGTAACTGGGCCAAGCTAAAATCCCGCAAAAGAATGATTTGACCGAGCAGGAGATTCTAAGTGTTTGTCTCTGTAGATTGGTGCTCTCAGATCCGACCCGTTGCAATAACTGTCACCGTGATCCTGTTTCTACTACTGATTCTCATTACCATTTGGATTCACAAACGCAGATCAGGTGAGCCTTTATCTTTATCAGGCACACTTTTTATAAATGTTTGCTTAATGTGTTTCGCTTCTCGCAGCGTTAATCACTTATTACAGTTTATTGCCTTTTGTTTCAGATGAAAGAATGAAGAAATCCCACAAAGTAATGTAAGTAACTGGCGCCGTTTACAACTTTCATCAATAACAGTCTCACCGAATTTAACACAAAGTCCAACCCCGTTAATCCCAAACACCGATTTCTTTCGGTCTATTTCTATATTTTCCTCATTCTTTTAAGATTGATCCAAAGGCCACTCTCAACAATCCCATTCTCAATATTTATCGCGCGTGTCCAAGAATTAAAGGAAGTAACGCTTGTTTGATATTTTTGTTTACATACTCTTTCAGCTTCAAAGGGAGAAGGAAAGAAACGGGCCCAGATGAACCACAATCGGGTGAGTTGGTTTGAAGTGTTGCTGCAGATAGAATATCAAATAAGGAGTATTTAAAAGATCAGTAAGTGCATTTGCCGCCATCAAAATGCTCCCCAACCGTGCTCCTGTCTGTTGGTCCTACAAAGGGTTATTGATAATGACAATAATGGTTTAGATGGACAATTACGCCAGACACCGTGTCTATCCATTGGCGTATTGGGGGACCATTGTCTTATTGTGTCTCTGGAATTAATTATCGATTTGATAATATTTCAATTCATATTATTAACTATTATTACACAGATGGCAACCGTCAAACCAAGGCGAAGCGGCCACATCAGGGTGAGATAAAGGTAAGTAGTTTCATTAGAACTGTTGCAATGATGGACGCGAATACGGTAACTTTGGGCTCGGCTGTAACACATGGCATGAGGAATCTTTCGCCCCGTTAACAGAGAGCAGGTCTACATGGGTCCCATAGTCTCCATCATCTTAATTTCGACCGAATCCCCATTATCGGCCCAAATGGAAACAGGACGAATCAATCAACCGCACTGGCATCGAATAATAGAAAGGAAAGGGTTAACGCTTCGCGTATGATATCATCGATAGATTTTGACTGGCCAGTCTTTCACTTCCAGACTTTGGCAGTTCTTTTTAAATCTCTTCAGGGAGCCTAGTTCCTCCGCGGAGATACTGTTTTTAATAATTGAACCATATTAATTATCACGGAGATGCAGAAATGGAACCATATTCCAGAATAATTCTGACGATAACTCAAACTATGTTTCTAAATGAATTCCATCCTTAGTCGCTATACCAGATAGGAGTGTATCTGTGCGTGCATGTGTGGCCCTGTGTATATGTGTGTGGGGTTACATTTTTTTGTGTGTATGTGTGTCTGCGTTTATATGTGTATGTGTGTGTATATGTGTGTGTGTATATGTGTATGCATCTGCGTATGCGTGTGGCTAGACGTGTGTTTGTGCTATGTGTATGTATGTGTCAGGGGGTATATGTGTTTTATGTATGTGTGTGTTTGTATGTGTGTGGAGGGGGGTATATGTGTGTTTGTGTGTATGTGTGTGTCTGTGTGTGGGGGGTATATGTGTGTTTGTATGTATGTGTGTGTGTGGGGCGGGGTATATGTGTGTTTGTATGGATGTGTTGTTTATGTATGTGTGTGGGGGTATATGTGTGTTTGTGTGTGTGTGTGTGGGGAGGGCAGATATGTGTGATGGTGTGTATGTGGGTGTGTGGGGGGTATATGTGTGATTGTGTGTATGTGGGTGTGTGGGTATATGTGTGATTGTGTGTATGTGTCTATGTATGTGTGTGGGGGTATATGTTTGTGTGTGGGGGGTATATGCGTGTATGTGTGTATGTGTCCATGTATGTGTGTGGGGGTATATGTTTGTGTGTGTGGGGGGTATATGTGTGTTTGTGTGTATGTGTCTATGTATGTGTGTGGGGGTATATGTTTGTGTGTGTGGGGGGTATATGCGTGTATGTGTATGTGTCCATGTATGTGTGTGGGGGTATATGTTTGTGTGTGTGGGGGGTATATGTGTGTTTGTGTGTATGTGTCTATGTATGTGTGCGGGGGTATATGTGTGTGTGGGGTGGTATAGGTGTGTTTGTGTATATATGTGAGTGTGTCTGTGTGTGCTGTAACGAGACGCTGTTGCTATCTGTTCACATCACTAAACAGTGAGCTTCGCACTCCGAACTGGCGAACAGCTTTTTCATCGACCTCCCAGACACATGGAGACGTTTGCCGCTAGGGGCGCGATAGCACCTGTTTCCATTCATCTCCATTTAAACCAATGATCTGGGCTCATTGGTGGGAACTATGCCCCTTGACCCTGGAAACACTTATTCTGGAAGATGGGGCATGACGAAACATCTGACGTGTCTATCAATCAAACAGTCCAGTTGTCTGATTGGATATTTTAATTTAATCTTGTTGATTTCTGATTTGCTATTTGCTATAAAGCAGTGCGCTGGATACATGTCTTATAGACAATGAGTAAACTGATATAAACACAATTTAAATATCTATACATTTCCCTGTTTTAATATATTTTCCAGCCTCAGGGCGGTCCTCGAGACACGGTTCTTTACGCATCGCTGGATTTTGCTGCACCGAAAAAGTCGGCAAAAAACAAGAGGGGAAGGAGATAAGAACTTCCATTAGATTTACGAAAGAATCCGCAACCTGCGGAAACAGTAATATAATGTAAACAATGCAAAGGAGCGGAGACTCTCACCAGACGCCTAATCTATCTCTGTGCTCCTGCCAGGATTTACATAGAATGTATGAATTGTATTTAAACCGCTTCGAGTATTCTAACGAAGATCCAATTGATCAATTTATCAGTATGATGAAGATGTGAAACCAACTTTAAACAGCGGGGAATTTCCGGTTTCGCGTTTTTCTGCACTTTTTTACTGTCTTGACTGGTGACTCCCTGGGACCAGTTAGTAACAAGTTGGTTGGAATGTTCGCATGCAAATAGAAAAATAAAATATAACAATGTACCAGAAGTTCGTATTGATCAATATTTAATCTATAATTAGAATCGAACTTGATTTTTAGGATTTATCCCAGCGAGGTGCTGGATATGGATAAATATTTGCCCAAACATTTAAACACCCAGCAAATCCCGCAAAGAAATTCCTGATTCCAGTAGATATTTATGTGGGCCGCTAGGGGCGCTCTATCGCCAGTTTCCGCTTCGTGCACCAGCGCATTACTGTGTATTCGCTTAAGAGCGAACAAGATTGAACGACCAATTTACCACAGGCTGATTATGTAAAAGGGATTGATTCATTGATCGGATATTAATCTTGCTTAGTTCTTGAGATTTCTTTTCACGCCAGTAACATTTCTGAAATAAAAGGTTGGTGAATTATATCCTTTCCCAGTGTACAGTACCGCTCACACTGAAGCGGGCTAACTAAACCATTGTATATCCAGGTATCAGCGGTGTCTCTGAAGGTCGTGGGTTCGAGCCCCACTCCAGGGACTCGAGCACAAAAATCCAGGCTGACGCTCCCAGTGCAGTACTGAGGGAGTGCCGCACTGTCGGAGGTGCCGTCTTTCGGATGAGACGTTAAACCGAGGCCCCATCTGCCCCCACACATGAATATAAAAGATCCCACGGCCACTATTTGGAAGAAGAGCAGGGGAATTCTTTCCTGGGGCCAATATTTATCCCTCAACCAACATCACTAAAACAGATTATCTGGTCATTATCACATTGCTGTTTGTGGGATCTTGCTGTGCGCGAATTGGCTGCCGTGTTTCCTACATTACAACAATGACTACACTTCAAATTGGCTGTAAAGTGTTTTGGGACGTCCTGAGGTTGTGAAAGGCGCTATAGAAATGCAAATTCGTTCTTTTTATTGTAACTCACTCCCTTTACTCTCCCTTCAGTTCTGTAATATATTTCACTCCATAAAATACAAAGTAGAGCGAGAGAAATAAAAGAATAAATCATCAGAAGAGGAGAAATTTGAATTGAGACTGAACCACCTCTGTGCAGAATTCACTGGGAGACTCAAATCTGACAACCAAAGTCCACCCGTACCTTATTGGTGATCAGAACACCCAGCGCACACTTAATGACAATGCGGAACTACATTTCCCATGGGGCAGTGCGCGGCGCCCTGTCATGATTGGTTCTCCAATCAGACGTGTCAAAGGAAGATAGGAACAGGAGGAGGCCATTCAGCCCATTGAGTCTGTCCCACAATTCAATTAGATCATGGCTGATCTGCATCTTAACTCCATCCACTCGTCTTGGTTCCATAACCCTTAATACTCTCGCCTAACAAAAATCTATCATTCTCAGTTTTGACATTTTCAATTGACCCCCAGTCTCAACAGCTTTTTGGGGGAGAGAGCTCCAGATTTCCACTCCCTGTTGTGTGAAGAAATGCTTCCTGACATCACCCCTCAACGGCCTGGCCCTAATTTTAAGGTTCTGCCCCCTTGTTCTGGACTCCCCCCACCAGAGGAAATAGTTTCTCTCCATCGACCCTATCGAATCCTTTAATCATCTTAAACACCTCGATTAGATCACACCTGAATCTTCTATAGTCAAGGAAATACAAACCTAGTCTTTGCAACTTTGCTGTCAGCAGTAATAACCCGCTTGTCCCCTGTCCAAGGTTGAGAGAGCGGTTTCACTAACAGAACCAAAGCACCCTTTATAATTCCAATGGACTTGAGGAATCAGTGACCAGTTCAAGTGTAATCGGGGAACAGAAACATGCGCCTGGACTCCATTGGAAAGCCCCTTGTCCTTGTGAGAACACAGCCTGAGGTGAGATGGGGTGAGGTGAGAGTGACTGCCCTTGACATCAAGGCAGCATTTGACCGAGTGTGGCACCAAGGAGCCCTAGTAAAATTGAAGTCAATGGCAATCAGGGGGAAAACTCTCCAGTGGTTGGAGTCATACCTAGCACAAAGGAAGATGGTAGTGGTTGTTGGAGGCCAATCATCTCATCCCCAGGACATTGCTGCAGGAGTTCCTCAGGGCAGTGTCCTAGGCCCAACCATCTTCAGCTGGTTCATCAATGACTTTCCCTCCATCATAAGGTAAGCAACGGGGATGTTTGCTGATGAATGCACAGTGTTCAGTTCCATTTGCAACCCCTCAGATAATGAAGCAGTCCGTGCCTGCATGCAGCAAGACCTGGACAACATCCAGGCTTGGGCTGATAAGTGGCAAGTAACATTCGCACCAGACAAGTGCCAGGCAATGACCATCTCCAACAAGAGAGAGTCTAACCACCTCCCCATGACATTCAACGGCATTACCATCGCCGAATCCCCCACCACCAACATCCTGGGAGTCACCATTGACCAGAAACGTAACTGGACCAGCCTCATAAATAATGTGGCTACAAGAGCAGGTCAGAGGCTGGGTATTCTGTGGTGAGTGACTCACCTCCTGACTCCCCAAAGCCTTTCCACCATCTACAAGACACAAGTCAGGAGTGTGATGGAATACTCTCCACTTGCCTGGATGAGTGCAGCTCCAACAACACTCAAGAAGCTCGACACCATCCAGGACAAAGCAGCCTGCTTGATTGGCACCTCATCCACCATCCTAAACATTCACTCCCTTCACCACCGGTGCACTGTGGCTGCAGTGTGTACCATCCACAGGATGCACTGCAGCAACTCGCCAAGGCTTCTTCGACAGCACCTCCCAAACCCACGACACCTCTACCACCTAGAAGAACAAGAGCAGCAGGCACATGGGAACAACACCACCTGCACGTTCCCCTCCAAGTCACACACCATCCTGACTTGGAAATATATCGGCCGTTCCTTCATCGTCACTGGGTCAAAATCCTGGAACTCCCTTCCTAACAGCACTGTGGGAGAACCGTCACCACACGGACTGCAGCGGTTCAAGAAGGCGGCTCACCACCACCTTCTCAAGGGCAATTAGGGATGTGCAGTAAATGCTGACCCTGCCTGAATTCCTTGTTGGATACAATTCTGCCGGCCACTCTGTGCGTTTTTCTAAGGGACGCCTAACTCCACAGTTACATAATTCAGGTTTTAATTCAACAAAAATACTTTTCATTTGACGACAACCCATTTCTTAATAATATAATACATTGTTCTTTCGGCCTCAAGTAACTGACACAAACCATTTTCAATCTGGCTTTAAAAATATGAACCAGACTCAATGTGGGAGTGGGAGAATTTACTCCAAACTGATTTGAAGCGTTCAATATACCAGAATCCCGGAATCATCTGTCCTTCCCGCTCACTAATTAAACTGCAACAGGGTTTAAAACAGGATCTGCACTCAGCGGGCCGACTCGAATCAAATTAAAGGCAAAGTATCATTTTTTTAAGTTTGTTCATGGTATGTGGGCGTCGCTGGCGAGGTCGGCATTTATTGCCCATCCCTAATTGCCCCTTGAGAAGGTGGTGGTGAGCCGCCTTCTTGAACCGCTGCAGTCCGTGTGGTGAAGGTTCTCCCGCAGTGCTGTTAGGAAGGGAGTTCCAGGATTTTGACCCAGCGACGATGAAGGAACGGCGATATATTTCCAAGTCGGGATGGTGTGTGACTTGGAGGGGAACGTGCAGGTGGTGTTGTTCCCATGTGCCTGCTGCTCTTGTCCTTCTAGGTGGTAGAGGTCGCGGGTTTGGGAGGTGCTGTCGAAGAAGCCTTGGCGAGTTGCTGCAGTGCATCCTGTGGATGGTACACGCTGCAGCCACTGTGCGCCGGTGGTGAAGGGAGTGAATGTTTAGGGTGGTGGATGGGGTGCCAATCAAGCGGGCTGCCTTGTCCTGGATGGTGTCGAGCTTCTTGAGTGTTGGAGCTGCACTCATCCAGGCAAGTGGAGAGTATTCCATCACACTCCTGACTTGTGCCTTGTAGATGGTGGAAAGGCTTTGGGGAGTCAGGAGGTGAGTCACTCTCCGCAGAATACCCAGCCTCTGACTTGCTCTCTTAGCCACAGTATTTATGTGGCTGGTCCAGTTAAGTTTCTGGTCAATGGTGACCCCCAGGATGTTGATGGTGGGGGATTCGGCGATGGTAATGCCATTGAATGTCAAGGGGAGTTGGTTAGACTCTCTCTTGTTGGAGATGGTCATTGCCTGGCACTTGTCTGGCGCGAATGTTACTTGCCACTTATCAGTATTTATGATACTCTACCAATTTATGTTTGCCATGCTGAGTTTTAAAAGGAGAGACTCAGGCTACAATGTACCATCTTCTCTTAGGTCTGGGGCAGAATGTAAAACGTCACTTTTTAAATCAGAAATGACTTACAGACTGAAGCCCAGAATATACCTGAGACAATTGGAAGAGGAATCGTAAACGGATTAATAAAACCAGGCTCGTCTCTCTGCTGATTTGAAGGAACGGACATCAGTCTGTTATGGAATATATATTTCAGGGGAAAAGATCGATTTGAAATCTCAAGCAGTATATCAGAGGGTAACAGGGCGTTATCCGAATGACTCGGGGCGATGTGGGTCAGCTAGTCCGACACGAGGGGCTGAATGGCCTCCTCCTGTTCCTATGTTCCTAAATGCATCAACTAATCTCTATCTCCACAATCAGCCCCTCATTTTCCTGGGGTGAAACACAGATTCCTACAAGTTAATATTTATTAAACGCAAAAGGTTTCGAAATCTTAGGAAACTTCCCGTATCAGAAACTCCAATTGGAGATTAAACATTTGTAAATGAAAGGCTCAGATTTTACAATAATTTAGTAAGTCACAAATAGATTTTTTTTAAAAAACAAACCTTCCTGGCCCCGCCCACTGATTTGCATATCGGTTAATAAATAGACCCGGAGTCTCCGGTTTGCAGACACTGGAACCGGATCGGGACCCGGAGTTTACAGCGACTGTCCGACAGCGCGCGGTTTAATCGGGAATTCAGTCGCTTGTCCGGCGGAATGGCTCCGGCGATGCATCTCCTGTGGGCTCTGCTCATCCATTTAACAGGTGAGAGGCGGGATTGCTTTAGTCACAAATTATCCGCGACTAAATTCGTTAAATACCGAGAATGGGACGGTTTTCATTCTGCGGGAATTCAGGATTTGAACTGACGCTTTACGGTAGAGTGACATTTACTCGGTGTGTGTGAGATGGGTTGATGGATGCTGAAGGCAACTTTCTCTCCATCTCACTCTCTCGCTGCTCTCTTTATTCAGCGGGTTCTCAATACCCGGTAACATGCCCGCCTTAATTAGCATCGCCCCAACTTTTGAAAGCAGGCCCGTACCTAACACTCAGTTCTAAAAAAAATTTATAAATTGTGAACCAAAAATTTTCTATTCTCTTGGAAGGGTAGTGAACAGTGAGGAGGATAGTGATAGACTTCAAGAGGATATAGACAGGCTGGTGGAATGGGCGGACACGTGGCAGATGAAATTTAACACAGAAAAATTCGAAGTGATACATTTCGGTAGGAAGAATGAGGAGAGGCAATATAAACTAAAGGGCACAATTCTAAAAGGGGGTGCAGGAACAGAGAGATCTGGGGGTATATGTGCACAAATCATTGAAGGTGGCAGGGCAGGTTGAGCAAGTGGTTAAAAAAGCAGACGGGATCCTGGGCTTTATAAATAGAGGCATAGAGTACAAAAGCAAGGAAGTTATGATGAACCTTTATAAAACACTGGTTCGGCCACAACTGGAGTATTGTGTCCAGTTCTGGGCACCGCACTTTAGGAAAGATGTGAAGGCCTTAGAGAGGGTGCAGAAGAGATTTACTAGAATGATTCCAGGGATGAGGGATTTTAGTTACATGGATAGACTGGAGAAGCTGGGGTTGTTCTCCTTGGAACAGAGATGGTTGAGAGGAGATTTGATAGAGGTATTTAAAATCATGAAGGGTCCAGACAGAGTAGATAGAGAGAAACTGTTCCCATTGGTGGAAGGGTCAAGAACCAGAGGGCATAGATTTAAGGTGATTGCATAAGAACCAAAGGTGACATGAGGAAAAACTTGTTTACGCAGTGAGTGGTTAGGATCTGGAATGCACTGCCCGAGGGGGTGGTGGAGGCAGATTCAATCATGGCCTTCAAAAGGGAACTGGATAAATACTTAAAACGAAAAAAAATGTGCAGGGCTACGGGGATAGGGCATGGGAGTGGGACTAGCTGGAATGCTCGTGCATAGAGCCAGCACGGACTCGATGGGCCCAATGGCCTGCTTCCGCGCTGTAACCTTTCTCTGATTCTATGATCTCATAGAATGATGCAGGACAGAAATTCGGCCCATCGTGCCTGTGCTGGCTCTTTGAAAGAATTAGTCCTGCTCCCTCTGCTCTTTCCCCATAGCCCCTACAAATTTGTCATTTTCAATTAAATATCCAATTCCCTTTCGAAAGTTTTGAGTCTGCTTCCACCGCCCTTTCAGGCAGTGCATTCCAGATCATAACAACTCGCTGAGTAAAAAAAATGTTAGGAATTTACTGATATAGTTTGCAGTCTCTCTATCGGACTAGATCTAATGGATCCTGAATTAAAAGATTGGTTTTACAGGATTAAAGTCCTTGGTTTGTGTTCCAGGTAACCGATAAATTGTGTAAACCGGGCCCGCGGTTCCCTCTGTTAGTTCGATGCGCCCCAAGGTTAAAGGACCATAGGAACAGGAGGAGGCCATTCAGCCCCTCAAACCTGTTCTGCTGTCCAATTAGATCATGATGTGGAGATGCCGGTGTTGGACTGGGGTTGACAATTGTAAACAATTTTACAACACCAAGTTATAGTCCAACAATTTTATTTGAAATTCACAAGCTTTCGGAGGCTTCCTCCTTCCTCAGGTGAATGTGGAAATGAAATCCTCGAACCTATCGCATTTATAAATCACAGAACAATACCTGCTGATTACAGATAGTCTTTCCAACTGCCCGTTGCCAAGGCAATCAGAGTGTGCAGACAGAGAGGTGTTACCTACAGGGTCACCGAATATACAAACAACCAAAAAAAAACACAGAGAGAGAGAGGCAGAAACATAGAAACATCCGGAAGGAAGAGAAAGACAGCAAATGACCCATTATATTAAAAACAGATAACTTTTGTTCGCTGGTGGGGTTACGTGTAGCGTGACATGAACCCAAGATCCCGGTTGAGGCCGTCCTCATGGGTGCGGAACTTGGCTATGCGATTTTTCGTGGTTAGGGTGGAAGCTGGAAAAGTGGAGCATCGTGAGGTTGTCCGTGGGCTTGCGGTAGAGTGAGGTGCTGAGGTGCCCATCTTTGATGGAGATTCGTGTGTCCAAGAAAGAAACTGATTCTGAGGAGTAGTCCATGGTGAGCTTGATGGTGGGATGGAACTTGTGCAGTGAAGAAGTCCTGAAGTTACCCAAACACACGGAACAGCCATGGGGACCAAATTCGCACCCCAATACGCCAACATTTTCATGCACAAGTTCGAGCACGACTTCTGCACTGCACAGGACCTCCAACCAACACTATACACCAGATACATCGACGACATTTTCTTTCTATGGACCCACGGCGAAGAATCACTAAAGAGACTACACGATAACATCAACAAGTTCCATCCCACCATCAAGCTCACCATGGACTACTCCTCAGAATCATTTTCTTTCTTGGACACACGAATCTCCATCAAAGATGGGCACCTCAGCACCTCACTCTACCGCAAGCCCACGGACAACCTCACGATGCTCCACTTTTCCAGCTTCCACCCCAACCACGTCAAAGAGGCCATCCCCTATGGACAGGCCCTGCGAATACACAGGGTCTGCTCAGACGAGGAGGAACGCGATGGACACCTACAGACGCCCTCGTAAGAACGGGATATGACGCTCGACTCATCGATCGACAGTTCCGACGGGCCACAGCAAAAAATCGCATAGACCTCCTCAGAAGACTAACACGGGACGCAACCAACAGAGTACCCTTCGTCGTCCAGTACTTCCCCGGAGCGGAGAAACTACGCCATGTTCTCCGCAGCCTTCAACATGTCATCAATGACGACGAACACCTCGCTATGGCCATCCCCACGCCTCCACTACTCGCCTTTAAACAGCCACCCAACCTCAAACAGACCATCGTTCGCAGCAAGTTACCCAGTTTTCAGGAGAACAGCATCCACGATACCACACAACCCTGCCACGGCAACCTCTGCAAGACATGCCAGATCATCGACACAGATACCACCATCACACGAGAGGACACCACCCACCAGGTGCATGGTTCATACTCCTGTAACTCGGCCAACGTTGTCTGCCTTATACGTTGCAGGAAAGGATGCCCCAGAGCATGGTACATTGGCGAGACCATGCAGACGCTGCGACAACGGATGAACAGACACCGTGCAACAATCGCCAGACAGGAGGGTTCCCTCCCAGTCGGGGAACACTTTAGCAGTCATGGACATTCAGCCACCGATCTTCGGGTAAGCGTACTCCAAGGCGGCCTTCGAGACACACAACAACGCAAAATTGTCGAGCAGAAATTGATAGCCAAGTTCCGCACCCATGAGGACGGCCTCAACCAGGATCTTGGGTTCATGTCACGCTACACATAACCCCACCAGCGAATAAAAGTTATCTGTTTTTAATATAACGGGTCATTTGCTGTCTTTCTCTTCCTTCCGGGTGTTTCTATGTTTCTGCCTCTCTCTCTCTGTTTTTTTTTGGTTGTTTTATATTCGGTGACCCTGTAGGTAACACCTCTCTGTCTGCACACTCTGATTGCCTTGGCAACGGGCAGTTGGAAAGACTGTCTGTAATCACCAGGTATTGTTCTGTGATTTATAAATGCGATAGGTTCGAGGATTTCATTTCCACATTCACCTGAGGAAGGAGGAAGCCTCCGAAAGCTTGTGATTTTCAAATAAAATTGTTGGACTATAAGTTGGTGTTGTAAAATTGTTTACAATTAAATCATGGCTGATCTGTATCCTAACTCCATTTACCCGCCTTGGTTCTGTAACCCTTAATACCCAACAAAAATCTATCAATCTCAGTTTTGACATTTTCAATTGACCCCCAGCCTCAACAGCTTTTTGGGGGAGAGAGTTCCAGATTTCCACTCCCCTTTGTGTGAAGAAGTGCTTCCTGACATCACCCCTGAACGGCCTGGCTCTAATTTTAAGGTTCTGCCCCCTTGTTCTGGACTCTCTCCCACCAGAGGAAATAGTTTCTCTCTATCGACCCTATCGAATCCTTTAATCATCTTAAACACCTCGATTAGATCACCCTCTATACTCGAGGGAATACAAGCCCAGTCTGTGCGACCTGTCCTCGTAATTTAACCCTTTTAGCCCCGGTCTCATTCTGGTGAATCTGCGCTGGCCCCAGTTTGAGAGATCAGAAAATATGTAGACTCTCGGCTGGCGGGAGAAGCGGCGAAAAGCGGGTCACAGCTCCGTGACCTCATCTCTTCAAAGTTAACACTGAATGTATTTTAAGACCATCAAACGCGTTGTTATATTCAAATAAAAAGAAAAAAAACTTTAATTATTGGAAATAAAACAAAAGTAGATAATTCTGTATATTCACAGCAGGTCGGTCAGTATCTGTAACGGGGACAGTGCGGTTTTGGGGAGTGTCTGAACTGGTCAATTCCTTGTCTGGTCTGTATTTCCACCATTTTCTCTTATTTTACTTTATTATAAGAAAGACTTGCATTTAACAGCGCCTGAAAGGACCTCAGGACATCCCAAAGCGCTTTACAGCCTTTGGAGTGCAGTCACTGTTGTAACGTAGGCAAAAGAATCGGCAGATGAGCAGTGGATTATATATATATGAGCATTTACTGGAACTCCTGTATCAATCAGTAATTTATTTAAATGTGAATTTATGCTGATAGGGTGAGAGGGGGCTCGTGTGGAGCATAAACACCAGTACAGACCAGTTGGGCCGAATGGCCTGTTTCTGTGCTGTAAATTCGATGTGTGTAATATTCAGACTCCTGCATCAATCAGTAATTTATTTGACTGTGAATGTGGTTTGGGGGATATTTCGCTGTCTAAACAGATTGAGGTCAGTGTCCTATTACTGACTGATTACAGAAACTAATGCATGTCCTCTCTCCCCTCACACACACACAAACAGGCAGCGAGGCACGAAGCCCCTCCGTTCTTCTCCTCCCTCCCTCCTCGGAAGAGGTGGATTCCGGGTCGGCCACTCTGTCCTGCCTGGTGAGTCGCTTTAAGCCAGGCTCCGCGCAAGTCCTCTGGAGCATCGATGGCAAAGACACGGAGAGCGGGGTGACCACAGGCGTCGTGTCCCCGGACAGCGATCACACCTACACCCTGAGCAGTTACCTGAGCGTCCCCGCCGCTGACTGGAACAAGGGTTCAACCTACTCCTGTAAAATCAGCCACAGCTCCCTGAACTCGCCTCTTCTAAGGAGCATCAGCGCCACCGCCTGTTCGGACTGAGGCGGCGGGAGTTGGTGTGAAGAGTTTGGTCATGTGCGATATTATGGGGACAAATGATTCGATGTGTGGAACCCGCCTCTTTGCAATGTAACCGCTGAAGCATTTTCACTTTGGGGAAACGACCCCAATGTTTAACCGTGTCAGAAGCGAGTGTGACATGGATCTTTCTGTAGAACAGTCCCCAGTATCATTGTGTGTAAACTTCCGCTGTGTGTAGAATGGGGACAGACCGCCCTTTAGACGGTGATTGGAACTTGTGTTAATAAATGATATGCAGCCATGGACTTAAAGTGGTCCGTCTTTAGTCATCTCTTACAGGGACATTGAAGGGCATTGATAGAGAATAATTTACAATAACACATAGAATGTACAGTAGGGAAACAGGCCATTCGGCCCCACTGCTCTATGCTGGCGTTTATGCTCCACACGAGCCTCCTCCCTCCCCTCTTCATCTCACCCTATCAGCATATCCTTCTATTCCTTTCTCCCTCATGTGTTTATCCAGCTCCCTCTTAAATCCATCTCTGTTATTCGCCTCAACCACTCCATGTGGGAGTGAGTTCCACATTCTCACCACTCTCTGGGTAAAGAAGTTTCTCTTGAATTCCCTATTGGATTTATAAGTGACTCTCTTATATTTATGGCCCCTAGTTCTGGTCTCCCCCTTATTTATGAACTAAAGGTGTAGCGTTACACTCCCAGTTGCAGATCAGGAGGAAAATTTCCAGTGAAATATGAAACAGCGCCGCGAATTTGTTTTTGATATTTTGGGCACGCATTGAAAACAGGATCTCAAATGTGACAAATGGATCGGGCTGATAAAATGTATCACATCTGGTGTACACTCCGGAGCAAAGGTTTACTTTCCAGCCATTGGGAAGTAAATAGATTAACACAGCTGGTGCTGAAAGGCACTGGTACGGGTTCTCAGCGTGTCTCACACGCACCGTGAGGGTGCTAGTACATAGTGTGGGTCAGAGACGGTGAGAAACTGCCCGAATAATACAACAGGCACATAATAGTCACCTGCCCCCTTCCGCCGATAGATTTAGGTGCAGTAGGACATGCGGTAACAGTGCTCCATCAGAGGCTGCATCAGGATCTAAAATCAATGCAACCTTGCTTCAAATACAGATCCGTGCTTGTTATTTCCCCAGTTACAAAGTGGCTGTGTTCCATTACCGAGAGTCGCCATTAACTGAACCCCCTGCACATTCCTCACATCCACAGTGGGCAAACCTTATTCCCATCCAATCTCCCAATACAGGTCCCAGGCCGTGTTGCCCTTTCTAGTTTTCACGATTTTCAGGCAGCAACTTCGAGCAGGGAGACATCAAACCGTAGGGGGTGGGTGGAGAATGGGGGGGATGGGAGATATGGCCTCTAATCGCTAAGTATTGACGGCATCGTAGAAACATAGAAAATAGGAGCAAGAGTAGGCCATTCGGCCCTTCGGGCCTGCTCCGCCATTCAAAATGATCATGGATGATCGTCTAACTCAGTACCCTGTTCCCGCTTTTTCCCCACATCCCTTTAGCATTAAGAAATATATCGATCTCATTCTTGAATACGTCTAATGACTTGGCCTCCACTGCCTTCTGTGGTAGAGAATTCCACAGGTTCACCACCCTCTGAGTGAAGAAATTTCTCCTCATCTCGGTTCTAAATGGCATCCCCCGTATCCTGAGACTGTGACCCCTGGTTCTGGACTCCCCAGCCATCGGGAACATCCTCCCTGCATCAAGTGGGGAGCGGGGGAAATTCCTTCTGTTTGTTTCTTCCAGCGACATCGTAATTCAGTCCAAAAGAGCTTGTTTGCGCTATAAATAGCGATTAGGGGAAATATTCCAGCTATGTTTAAAATGTCCTTAACATAGATCAACAAGCAATGCCTGTGCCCGCAATAAAATTTCCCAAAGCATTTAATGGCTTTCCACACGCTGATGGAGACCAGTGATATCCTCCTCCAGTCCAAAACAATCACCCTGTAACTTTTTATTCTCTTAGGGCGCGGCCAGGGTGAAAAGCTTTTTTTGCAGTTACAATTATTAGAGCTTTTCCAATTTGTGCCCAGTATGAACCAAACAGCGGTGTCAAGATTCTGCAAAGCCATTGCAAGTAGTTTCTCCTCTCACCGCACTAAAGAAATCCCTATTCGGTTTGCACTTATCTCCTCTTCTAAATTCGAGCAAACTTGTAAATGGATTATTATCTATAATACATTATAGTCCATCTGCCACCTTCTTGCCCACTCACTTAATCTGTCCATATCCCTTTGCAGACTTCTGTGTCTTCTTTTCCCACCTAGCTTTGTATCATCAGCAAACTTAGATACATCACACTCGGCCCCTTTATCTAAATCATTATAGATTGTAAATAGCTGAGGCCCAAGCACCGATCCTTGCATCACCCCACTAGTTACAGACTGCCAAATGACCCGTTTATCACTACTCTCTGTTTTCTCTCCGTTAAACAATCCTTAATCCATGCTAACATATTATCACCAATCCCACGAACCCTAATCTTGAGTAACAACCTTTTCTGTGGCACCTTATTGAATGCCTTTTGAAAATCCAAATATACTACATCCACTGGTTCGCCCTTATCTACCCTGCTAGTTACATCCTCAAAAAAACTCTATTTGATCTGTCAAACACGATTTCCCAGTTACAGTTCTAGGCCTGGGGGCAATTTTAACCTAACCCGTCAGACGGGAAACTGACGGGATCGGGTGCAGCACTGATTTCACCCCCCGACTGATTTTACTCTCCACTGAAGTCCCTGGAGTCGAAAAACAGGTGGGGTGTAACATCCAGCGTTACACCCGATCCCGTGGGCTTCCTGCCTGGCGAGTAAGGTTAAAATGACCTAAACTCGGTTGTAGCAGGTTGGGTAATTGCACCAAACAAAGCTGCGATAAAAGGGTGCCTCATTTTATCACCTACCCAGTACAATCTGGGACACCCTCTCCCCAGCCGCAGGTAATGTTAACTCCCGAGGAACAAAAAAAACACAAAAATACCAGCGGCCAGTTAGGAAATCTGAGGGAAATTCTTCTCCGATTTCATAAGGCAATGGAGCCAACTCCAAGAGATCAAAGTTACCCAGACTGTAGCACCGAGTAACCAGGGCTACCGCATGGGTATGTAGTGTAGTGGTTCTGTTACTGGACTAGCAATCTAAAGACCCCGCCTAATAATCCAGAGAATGTTGAGTTCATTTGCACCATGGCGCTTTGAGAGTTTGAATTCATTTTTTAAATAAATATCAGTAGAAGTGACCCTGTAGCTGTCAGATTTTTTTTTATTCATTGGGTGTGGGTGTTACTGGCAAGGCCAGCATTTATTGCCCTTAAGAAGGTGGTGAGCCACCTTCATTGAGTAACTGAGTGGCTTGTTAGGCCATTTCAGAGGGCAATTAAGAATCAACCACATTGCTGTGGGTCTGGAGTCACATATAGGCCAGACCGGGTAAGGACAGCAGGTTTCCTTCCCTGAAGGATGGGTTTTTACAACAAGGCAGTAGTTTCATAGCCACCTTTACTAATTTTTTAAAATTCTAGATTTTATTCAATTAATTGAATTTAAATTCACCAGGTGTTATGGTGGGACTTGAACTTACGACACGGGGCCTAATTGGCTTACTAGTCCAGTAACATAACCACTATGCTACCGTACCCGTGGACTGCTACAAACGCCCAATTGGTTTCACTAATTTCCTTACCCGGTCTGGGCCTATATGTGACTCCAGTCCCACATCAACGTGGTTGACTCTTAACTGCCCTCTGAAGTCACTCAGTTGTATCAAACCACTACCCAGCAGTTCAAGAAGACAGCTCAGCACCACCTTCTCAGGGCAACTAGGAGGTGGGCAATAAATGCCGGCCTTGCCAACGACGCCCACATCCCGCCAATGAATGAACAAAAGACACGCACTCCACAAACCCAATCCACTGGAAGGAACTTGTCTCCTGTGTGGCATCAAACCTGAGGGCACTCACCCGTGACTTGTTTCAAAGGGCAGCCAGCCTCTGAGAATGGAGCCTCCTTTTATCTAGCCTGGCGTTTTGCCAATGTGTCACCTTCACTTGCTTCCACCTCCACTTCTAGCATGTTACCCAATCTACAACATTCATAAATCATAGAACCCCGGTGATATTCTCAGCCAGCGCACCTGTCTCCAAGGTGACTGACTCTGCCTCTCCAACTTACCCTGTTAATTAATAGATCTATCTGTAACCATCATTCCTGCTGCCCTACTCTGTGAGTTCTCTGGAGGCACAATATCCATCATTATAAATGGGAACCAGAAGTGCAGATAATATTCCACATTCAGACAAATCGCACCAAGTCCCGTTCACCCATCACCCCCCACCTGCGCTCGCTGACCTACTTTGGCTCCCAGTCCAGCAACGCCTCAATTTTAAAATTCTCATCCTTGTTTTCAAATCCCCTCCATGGCCCTCACCCACCTCCCTATCTCTGTAACCTCCTCCAGCCCCACAACCCTCCGAGATCTCTGCGCTCCTCCAATTCTGGCCTCTTGCGCATCCCTGATTTCCATCGCTCCACCATTGGCGGCCGTGCCTTCAGCTGCCTGGGCCCTAAGCTCTGGAATTCCCTCCCTAAACATCTCCGCCTCTCTCTCCTCCTTTAAGACGCTTCTTAAAACCTACCTCTTTGACCGAGCTTTTGATCATCTGTCCTAATATCTCCTTATGTGGCTCGGTGTTAAATAATTGATTGATTACACTCCCCTGTGAAGCACCTTGGGAATTTCTGATATGTTAAAGGCGCTATAAAAACGCAAGATGTTGCTTTTGTAATGTAAACCATCTATAGTACCGTTAGTGCACTTTATTGTCTTAGCCTTTCATCCCAGAACCCCATCTGGACCTGGGACCTGTATTGGGGGATTGGTTGGGAATAAGCTTTGGACATTAGGCGGCTGAGTTGGGAGCACACTGTGAATTTGAGAACTGTACAGAGGGAGCAGTTCATGGCGACACTCGGTAACGGAACACAGCCACTTTGTAAGTGGGAACACAACAAGCGCGAATCAAGGCTATGCGTTCATTCAGGAAAGGCCGATCCTGATGCAGCCTCTAATGTAGCATTGTTACCGGGTGTCCTACTGTACATCTTCCTGCCTGTAAATCTACTGGCCGGTGGGAGGTGGGGCGAAGGGGCGGGGTACCCATTAGTAACTCCTAGACTGGGCTCTCCCCAGACTCATTTAAGACAATGGCAAAAACTGTCTGAGGACACGATGGGCTGAATGGCCTCCTTCTGTGCTGCATCATTCTATGGTTTCCCCTCTCTCCTGATACCAGACCACATCTGGCCGAACCTGACAACATCTGTAAGTCAGGTGGTGGAACTGGTTACCTGGACCTGAATATGGTCTCCATTTAGTGCTTGGGCTTTGGAAATTTGACACTGGGGAATCTTTTCCTGGGCGGGATGATAAATGCTCATCAGCACTCCCTCTCACCACACCCTCGGTACCTTCACCCACTGTCTCCATCCCCCTTCCCGGGACATTGCCTCAATTCACCCAGACTGTTCTCAATCTCGGCGTCCTGACACTCTGCCCACCTCAAAGACTTCCTATTTTCATCTCGGTAACCTTTCTCGCCTCCCTCCCCAAACTCAGTCCATCTGCCTTTAAACCCTCATGCAAGCCCTTGTTACCTCCTAAAGTAACTATTCCAATGCTCTTTTGGCGACCTCCCACTCTGCTGCCGGTACCCTGCCCCATACAAACACCACTCACCACCCCCCTCCATCCTGCAGGAACTCCTGGTCTCCAAAGGCCTCACTTTTAAAACTTGCATCTTCTTGTTTAAACCCGCTCATGACCTCGCCCCTCCCTATCTCTGTAACCCCATCCATCTCTACATACCTCCAACTCTCTGTTCCCCTAGTTCTGGCCTCTTGTGCACGCTTCCTCCCTTCGCCCCATTATTGCCCCCCCCCCCACTTTAGCTGTATAGGCCCTATAACCTAGAATTCCCGCCCTATGACCCTCCGCCTCTCTCTCCTTCTTTAAAGTCCTCTTTAAAACCCCCTCACTTCCAGCAAGCCACACCCCCCCTCCCCTAACACGTCCTTCTTTGTCTCAGCATCGAGTTGTGTTTGAATATTTCTCTGGGCAGCACCTTGGGACGTTTCCTTATCTTACAAGCGTTATATAAATGCAAGTTACTGTCGTTGCACAGAATTTATGACATTGAAATCTAAACCAGCATAGAGGAAATATATATTTTTTTATTCGTTCATGGGATGTGGGGAGGCCGGCATTTATTGCCCATCCCTAATTGCCCCTTGAGAAGGTGGTGGTGAGCCGCCTTCTTGAACCGCTGCAGTCCGTGTGGTGACGGTTCTCCCACAGTGCTGTTAGGAAGGGAGTTCCAGGATTTTGACCCAGCGACGATGAAGGAACGGCCGATATATTTCCAAGTCGGGATGGTGTGTGACTTGGAGGGGAACGTGCAGGTGGTGGTGTTCCCATGTGCCTGCTGCTCTTGTCCTTCTAGGTGGTAGAGGTCGTGGGTTTGAGAGGTGCTGTCGAAGAAGCCTTGGCGAGTTGCTGCAGTGCATCCTGTGGATGGTACACACTGCAGCCACTGTGCGCCGGTGGTGAAGGGAGTGAATGTTTAGGGTGGTGGATGGGATGCCAATCAAGCGGGCTGCTTTGTCCTGGATGGTGTCGAGCTTCTTGAGTGTTGTTGGAGCTGCACTCATCCAGGCAAGTGGAGAGTATTCCATCACACTCCTGACTTGTGCCTTGTAGATGGTGGAAAGGCTTTGGGGGGTCAGGAGGTGAGTCACTCTCCTCTACCTCTTTATAATATGGAGAGCAGAACTGTGCATAGTGAGACCAGAACCAGTCAGGGTTCAAAAGCAAGATGTCAGACACCGTGTGATAAGTTGCATAATGTACACAGACAGAGTACAAGGTGCATTTCAAAATAAGGTGGGTGATGGGTTGGGGGTGGGGGCGTTATTTGGCGAATTTAACAATCGATGTGATCTAAACCTCTGTTCCTCAGTCTATTCCGGATGTGATGCATTTTATTAAGCGGATGTCACTTTGACTGTTTCAGATTCTGTTTGGATTTCTATGTGCCCGAAATATTTTACATATTTAGCACAGACGAAATCAAACTCTAAAACGCTTCACCTTAATTTCTTGTCAAAGCTTTTTCTGAGATGTTACTTATTCTGTATCAATCCTTTACAAAGAACATCGAGGCACTGGAGAAAGTGCAAAAAAGGATTTACAAGGATGATCCCAGTACTGTGAGGTTCTAACTATCAGGAAAGACCGAACAGGCTGGGGCTCTTTTCTGCAAAAAAGAGAAGGCTGAGGGGAGAATTGAGGTCTTTAAAATTATGAAGGGGTTTGATAGGATAGACGTAGAGATTTTTCCACTTGTGGGGGAGACCAGAACTAGGGGGCCATAAATATAAGAGAGTCACTTATAAATCCAATAGGGAATTCAAGAGAAACTTCTTTACCCAGAGAGTGGTGAGAATGTGGAACTCACTCCCACATGGAGTGGTTGAGGCGAATAGTGTAGATGGATTTAAGGGGAAGCTCGATAAACACATGAGGGAGAAAGGAATAGAAGGATATGCTGATAGGGTGAGATGAAGAGGGGAGGGAGGAGGCTCGTGTGGAGCATAAACACCAGCATAGAGCAGTGGGGCCGAATGGCCTGTTTCCCTACTGTACATTCTATGTGTTATTGTAAATTATTCTCTATCAATGCCCTTCAATGTCCCTTTAAGAGATGAATAAAGACGGACCACTTTAAGTCCATGGCTGCATATCATTTATTAACACAAGTTCCAATCACCGTCTAAAGGGCGGTCTGTCCCCATTCTACACACAGCGAAAGTTTACACACAATGATACTGGGGACTGTTCTACAGAAAGATCCATGTCACACTCGCTTCTGACACGGTTAAACATTGGGGTCGTTTCCCCAAAGTGAAAATGCTTCAGCGGTTACATTGCAAAGAGGCGGGTTCCACACATCGAATCATTTGTCCCCATAATATCGCACATGACCAAACTCTTCACACCAACTCCCGCCGCCTCAGTCCGAACAGGCGGTGGCGCTGATGCTCCTTAGAAGAGGCGAGTTCAGGGAGCTGTGGCTGATTTTACAGGAGTAGGTTGAACCCTTGTTCCAGTCAGCGGCGGGGACGCTCAGGTAACTGCTCAGGGTGTAGGTGTGATCGCTGTCCGGGGACACGACGCCTGTGGTCACCCCGCTCTCCGTGTCTTTGCCATCGATGCTCCAGAGGACTTGCGCGGAGCCTGGCTTAAAGCGACTCACCAGGCAGGACAGAGTGGCCGACCCGGAATCCACCTCTTCCGAGGAGGGAGGGAGGAGAAGAACGGAGGGGCTTCGTGCCTCGCTGCCTGTTTGTGTGTGTGTGAGGGGAGAGAGGACATGCATTAGTTTCTGTAATCAGTCAGTAATAGGACACTGACCTCAATCTGTTTAGACAGCGAAATATCCCCCAAACCACATTCACAGTCAAATAAATTACTGATTAGAATCATAGAAGTTCACAACATGGAAACAGGCCCTTCGGCCCAACATGTCCATGTCGCCCAGTTTATACCACTAAGCTAGTCCCAATTGCCTGCACTTGGCCCATATCCCTCTATACCCATCTTACCCATGTAACTGTCCAAATGCTTTTTAAATTGTACCCGCCTCTACTACTGCCTCTGGCAGCTCGTTCCAGACACTCACCACCCTTTGAGTGAAAAAATTGCCCCTCTGGACCCTTTTGTATCTCTCCCCTCTCACCTTAAATCTATGCCCCCTCGTTATAGACTCCCCTACCTTTGGGAAAAGATTTTGACTATCTACCTTATCTATGCCCCTCATTATTTTATAGACTTCTATAAGATCACCCCTAAACCTCCTACTCTCCAGGGAAAAAAAAGTCTCAGTCTATCCAACCTCTCCCTATAAGTGAAACTTGATTGATGCAGGAGTCTGAATATTACACACATAGAATTTACAGCACAGAAACAGGCCATTCGGCCCAACTGGTCTGTACTGGTGTTTATGCTCCACACGAGCCCCCTCTCACCCTATCAGCATAAATTCCCATCACCCTTTTGTATTTATCTAGCTTCTCAATATATGCGTTCCCTGGAATATGGAAGATTAAGGGGAGATTTGATTGCGGATTTTAGGATTTTGATAGGGTTGATGGAGAGAAACTTTTTTCCCCCCTCCACTGGTGGGGGAGTCTAGGACAAGGGGACACAACCTTAAAAAATCAGAGCCAGGCCATTCCAGAGAGAAGTTATGAAACACTTCTTCAGGCAAAGGGTGGTAGAAGTGTGGAACACTCTCCCGCAAAAAGCAGTAGACGCTCGCTCAATTAATCATTATAAATCGGAGAGCGATAGATTTTTGCTGTCCAAGGGTATTAAGGGATATGGAACCAAGGCGTTAGGTCACAGATCAGCCATGATCTCATTGAATGTTGGAACAGGCTCGAGGGGCTGAATGGCCTCCTCCTGTTCCTTTGTTCTTATCTGTTATTCGCCTCGACCACTCCATATGGGAGTGAGTTCCACATTCTCACCACTCTCTGGGTAAAGAAGTTTCTCCTGAATTCCCTATAGGATTTATTAGTGACTCTCTTATATTTATGACCCCCTAGTTCTGGTCTCCCCCACAAATGGAAATATCTTCTCTACGTCTACCCTCAGACTGTTCTTTTCTAGAGAAAAGAGCCCCAGCCTGTTCAGCCTTTCCTGATAGATTTAAGTGGGAAAGAAAAGTGAGAGCTTTTTGTTTTACAATTGATACATATTTTAGGATTGAGTGTTAGAAACGGGTCTGCTTTCAAAAATTGCGGAGATGTTAGTTGAGTCGCTATGTTACCGGGGCATTGCGAGCCCGCTGAATAATGAGAGAGGGAATGAAAGGACGGGTTTGAGCGGAGCTCAGTTTATCCTTCACTCCTTGTAAATAGAATTAGATCTAATTTAAACCAGGTCTGACCTGGACTGACTAACGGTTAGCGTCAAACAGCGGGTCACAGAAAGACTGTGTATGAGAGAGAGAGAGAGAGGTTCATACAGTGTATAGCAAAAGGGGGCAAAATACGGTCAGCGTGACTGTGGGAGAGAAAGAGGGAGTCAGACAGAGAGGAGAAAGACTCGGAAAATAAGGAGAAAATCAGTTTAAAAGCAAATTATTCAATTTATTTACGATATATTAACTATTGGAATGCATTTTATTTGAGTAAATTGTTCTTTTGCCAAACGCACTGACCCTTAAATCAATTTTCATTTAACGATATTGTAAATGGTTTGATGAAGATTTTCTATCCGGTGTTTCTAGTGGAACGGTGAGAGAGTCTTACTCGAGATCAGGTCAGTCCTCGCTGCTCCCGGGCTGATGGGTTCGAGACCGAGGGGGGCTAGCGGGACCCCGACAGAGCAGCTCAGGAGAAGCGCCCTGCTGGAAACACCAGACAGGGAGACACAGCCCGAGGGGAGAGGGTCAGCAGAGAGAGAGATGGAGAGAAAGTTGCCTTCAGCCGAGCTAGTCAGTAAATATCACTGCGGGGACTAGTCCTGCCATGAATGATCTCAGGCAGATTCGATATTCTTAACTATCCGAGCAGAAAATTCAGAATAAAACCGGCCCCGTGAAAACGAGTAAAACTCTGACTGTAGCCCGGGGTCGCTGGCTGCCGTGAAATGGCCCTTATAGTTTCTGAGCTGGGACAGCGGGAGGTGCTCACTCTCCCAGCCCAGAGCAGGGGAACATTTAGAAAGATTTGGACAGTTACATGGGTAAGATGGGTATCGAGGGATATGGGCCAAGTGCAGGCAATTGGGACTAGCTTAGTGGTATAAACTGGGCGACATGGACATGTTGGGCCGAAGGGCCTGTTTCCATGTTGTAACTTCTATGATTCTATGATTCTATAAGACTTGAGGAGGTCCCAAGGCGCTTTACAGCCGACGGCGTACTGCTGTAGGAAAGGCGGCTGCCAAATTTGCGCACAGCAAGATCCCACGCACAGCAGCGTGATCGTTGCCAGATAATCTCTTCGTGATGTCGTTGAGGGATAAATATTGGCCCAGGACTCTCTTGGAAATAGTGGCTGTGGGGTCTTTTGCAAGCGCCCGAGAGGGGCCTCGGTTTAACGTCTCATCCGACAGTGCGGCACTCCCCCAGTGCTGCTGGGCTTGAGTCTCTGGAGTGGGACTTTCTGACTCAGAGGCGAGAGTGCTGCCCACTGAGCAAGGGCTGGCATTTATAAGGGAGAGTTTTAAATGGGATTGAGGAATGGTGTTAATCTCTGAATTGGCAACATAATTCCAATTCTGAGCAATTTAACACTTTTGGAGATAAATGAGATCAGCTTTCACGGAAACGAGATTTCTCTGTCGCTCGGGAATAATGAATGTAAATTGAAACAATGTAAAGATAGATTGAGAGAGTTACTTACTTAGTATATTCAGGGTGGTCCCAGGTCCGAAGATATACACAGAGTTGTGTGACAGCGCGGAGGGTCACTTAAAAACCAGGCTGGGAAGAAAGGCAGAAAATATTACTAACCAGTCTATTATCACACATTCTATCTCTCACAGAGTCGGAATGCTTACAGCACGAGGAGTTATTATCAATATCTGCCAGTAGACGGTGAGAATATTAATGCTTACACACCCAGGGACTATGGAGTACTGATTATTTATAAACTGCAAGTAAGTGCGAATTTCTGTTGGATCGTCCAGAAAAACGACACAGGGAACTATTCCTGACTCACCTTGTAAACAATTTTACAACACCAAGTTATAGTCCAGCAATTTTATTTTAAATTCACAAGCCTCCGAAAGCTTGTGAATTTAAAATAAAATTGCTGGACTATAACTTGGTGTTGTAAAATTGTTTACAATTGTCAACCCCAGTCCATCACCGGCATCTCCACATCATGACTCACCTTGCACAGTCTCTGTGATTGATGGTGCAGTAACTCCTGTAATTCTGAGCTGCTCTGTGGAAGCAGTTTATGTACGGCTGTGTGTCACAGTGCTGCCTGCTGAGCTATCCCATGTCTGACAGTAATAGACGGCGGAGTCGCTGAACACCACGCTTCCGATGGTCAGGATGAACTTGTTAGCCGAGGTGTCTCTGGAAGGTTGGAAACGGTCTGTGAAGCCGGTGCCTCGGTATATATAATTATCTGGATCATGCCTTATCACCCACACCGGAGCTACACCGGGCGTCTGTCGGTACCAGTACACGTAGTAGCTGCCCACATTCCCGTTCTGCAGCCCACACTCTAACCGGGCGGTCTGTCCCGCTGAGACAGGATCGGATATTGGAGATTGATTGAGCGTCGGCACCGCCAGGACACCTTAAATAAGACAAAAACATATATAAATAATCCCCATTCAGTGACTTGGACCAAACAGGACGCTAATGAATCAATAAACGCGGGCAGAAAACCGTCCCATTCTCGGTATTTAACGAATTTAGTCGCGGATAATTTGTGACTAAAGCAATCCCGCCTCTCACCTGTTAAATGGATGAGCAGAGCCCACAGGAGATGCATCGCCGGAGCCATTCCGCCGGACAAGCGACCGAATTCCCGATTAAACCGCGCGCTGTCGGACAGTCGCTGTAAACTCCGGGTCCCGATCCGGTTCCAGTGTCTGCAAACCGGAGACTCCGGGTCTATTTATTAACCGATATGCAAATCAGTGGGCGGGGCCAGGAAGGTTTGTTTTTTAAAAAAAATCTATTTGTGACTTACTAAATTATTGTAAAATCTGAGCCTTTCATTTACAAATGTTTAATTGGAGTTTCTGATACAGGAAGTTTCTTAAGATTTCGAAGTCTTTTGCGTTTAATAAATATTTACTTGTAGGAATCTGTGTTTCACCCCAGGAAAATGAGGGGCTGATTGTGGAGATAGGGGATTAGTTGATGCATTTAGGAACATAGGAACAGGAGGAGGCCATTCAGCCCCTCGAGTCGGACTAGCTGACCCACATCGCCCCGAATCATTAATGTTACCCTCTGATATACTGCTTGAGATTTCAAATCGATCTCTTCCCCTAAAATTCCATAACAGACTGATGTCCGTTCCTTCAAATCAGCAGAGAGACGAGCCTGGTTTTATTGATCCCTTTACGATTCCTCTTCCAATTGTCTCAAGTATATTCCGGGCTTCAGTCTGTAAGTCATTTCTGATTTAAAAAGTGGCGTTTTACATTCTGCCCCAGACCTAAGAGAAGATGGTACATTGTAATCTGAGTCTCTCCTTTTAAAACTCAGCGTGGCAAACATAAATTGGTAGGGTATCATAATTGCCTTTAATTTGATTCGGGTCGGCCCGCTGAGTGCAGATCCTGTTTTAAACCCTGTTGCAGTTTAATTAGTGAGCGGGAAGGACAGATGATTCCGGGATTCTGGTATATTGAACGCTTCAAATCAGTTTGGAGTAAATTCTCCCACTGCCCACATTGAGTCTGGTTCATATTTTTAAAGCCAGATTGAAAATGGTTTGTGTCAGTTACTTGAGGCCGAAAGGACAATGTATCAAATTGTTAAGAAATGGGTTGTCGTCAAATGAAAAGCATTTTTTGTTTAATAAGCCATATGAATTATGTAACTGTGGAGTTAGGCAATCCGCGGCCGGAGGAATGCTCGCTCCCTGGAGTGTCATGCAGGGAATTCGGGCTGTGTTCCCACAAGGACAGGGCTTTCTGATGGAGTCCAGGCGCCTGTTTCTAGGAACATAGGAACAGGAGTAGGCCATTCAGCCCCTCGTGCCTGCTCCGCCATTTGATAAGATCATGGCTGATCTGTGATCTAACTCCATATACCTGCCTTTGGCCCATATCCCTCATTACCTTTGGTTGCCAAAAAGCTATCTATCTCAGATTTAAATTTAGCAATTGAGCTAGTATCAATTGACACTTGAACTGGTTACTGATTCCTTTGAGTCCATTGGAATTATTAAAGGGGATTTGGTGAAGCCGCTCTCTCAACCTTGGACAGGGCATAACGGGGTTGTCACTGCTGGCACCCATACGGCCAAGTGGAGAACCAATCATTGCAGGGCACTGTATCGTGGGAAATGTAGCTCCACATCGGCCAATAGACAAGGCCAGAGTGTCCATTGACACCAATGTCTCAGCCAATGTGTTGGAGGCGGGGCGGGGCTTACGGCAGGACTCACAGCAAACAGTGTATTTTCCTGCAAAATCTATTTACTCAGCAAACAGAGTCTATTTAAACAACAACTACTTGCATTTATATAGCACCTTTAACGTGGTAAAACGTCCCAAGGTGCTTCACAGGAGTGTAAATCGGACAAAAAACGACACCGAGCCACATAAGGAGATATTAGGACAGGTGACCAAAAGCTTGGTCAAAGAGGTAGGTTTTAAGGAGCATCTTAAAGGAGGAGAGAGAGGCGGAGAGGTTTAGGGAGGGAATTCCAGAGCTTAGGGCCCAGGCAGCTGAAGGCACGGCCGCCAATGGTGGAGCGATTAAAATCAGGGATGCTCAAGAGGCCAGAATTGGAGGAGCGCAGAGATCTCGGAGGGTCATAGGGGCTGGAGGAGGTTACAGAGATAGGGAGGGGGGAGGTCGTGGAGGGATTTGAAAACAAGAATGAGAATTTAAAAATGGAGGCAATCCCAGACCTGGAGCCAATGTAGGTCAGTGAGCACAGGTGGGGGTGATGGGAGAACGGGACTTGGTGTGAGTTGGGATACAGGTATCAGAGTTTTGGATGAGCTCAAGTTTTTGGAGGGTGGAAGATGTGAGGAGAGCATTGGAATAGTCCAGTCTGCAGGTAACAAAGGCACGGATGAGGGTTTCAGCAGCAGATGAGCTGAGGTAGGAGCGGAGACGGGCGATGTTATGGAGGTGGAAGGAGGCGGTCTTGGTGATGGAGAGGATATGGGGTCAGAAGCTTAACTCAGGGTCAAATAGGTCGCCAAGGTTGTGAACGGTCTTGGTTCAGCCAAGGCAGTGGCCAGGGAGAGGGGATGGAGTCAGTAGCGAGGGAACGGAGTTTGCAGCGGGGACCAAAGACAACGGCTTCGGACTTCCGAATATTTAGTTGGAGGAAATTTTTGCTCATCCAGTACTGGATGTCGGACGAATGAGAGACAGTGGAGGGGTCGAGAGAGGTGATGGTGAGGTAGAGCTGGGTGTCTTCAGCGTACACGTGGGATCTGACGTGTTTTCGGATGATGTCGCTGAGGGGCAGCATGCAGATGAGAAATAGGAGGGGGCCAAGGGTAGATCCTTGGGGGGACTCCAGAGGTAACGGTGCTGGAGCGGGAAGAGAAGCCATTTCAGGTGATTCTCTGGCTACGACTAGGTAGATAAGAATGGAACCGGGCGAGGACAGTCCCACCCAGCTGGACAACGGAGGAGAGGCGATGGAGGAGGATGGTGTGGTCAACCGTGTGAGAGGCTGCAGACAGGTGGAGAGGATGAGGAGGGAGAGTTCACCACGGTCACAATCACATAGGATGTCATTTCTGACTTTGATAAGGGCCGTTTCAGTACTGTGGCAGGGATGGAAACCTGACTGGAGGGATTCAAACATGGAGCTGTGGGAAAGATGGGCGTGGATTTGGGAGGTGACAACACGTTCAAGGACTTTGGAGAGGAAAGGGAGGTTGGAGATGGGGGCGGTAGTTTGCAAGGACAGAGGGGTCAAGGGCGTTTTTTTTTGTGGAGGGGGTTGATGATGGCAGATTTGAAGGGGAGAGGGAACCGTTAACAATATCAGCTAACATGGGGGCCTAGAAGGGAAGTTGGGTGGTCAGCAGTTTAGTGGGAATAGGATCGAGGGAGCAGGAGGTGTGTCTCATGGTCAAGATGAGCTCGGAGAGGGCATGAGGGGAGATAGAAGAGAAACTAGAGAGAGATGTGAGTTCAGGGCTAGGGCAGGGGGGACCGTAGGGAAGTTTGGCTCGGTGGGCTCGGGGAAGGGAGGGAAGCGGCAGAGGCAGCTGAACGGATGGTCTCAATCTTAATGACCAAGGATTCCATGAGCTCCTTGGACTTTTCATTGGAGGTGAGGGTGGAGAAGGTGGGGAGAGGGGTTTAAGAAGACGGGGAGAAGAGAAGCCGGGGGTTATCTTTGCATTCCAGGATGATCCTGGAATAGTGAGTAGTTTTGGCAGAGGAGAGCAGGACCCGATAGTGTTTTACGTGGTCCAGCCAGATCTGGCGATGAATGGCGAAACCAGTTGTCTATCATAAACTTTCAAATCTGCGTCCCTTGGACTTAAGAGAGTGGAGATGAGGGCCATACAAGGGTGAATGACTAGGGTGAGAGAGAGTAATGGTTTTAATGGGGAAAAGGGCATCAAAGGTGGAAGTTAGGGTTTGATTGAGTAGCGCAGTAGCTGCAGAAACAGCGCACTACAGAGTCTATTTAATAAGAGTCTCTAAGAACTGCAGCAAACAGAACTCATGACCGAAACTACAGCAACTTCTCCCGATAAAAGCAGGATTATTTTGCCAGCAAAACGCAGTGAGCGGAGGATAGTTATATGCAAATTATGTGCATAAAATTGATCCCAGTCACTTACTGCAGTGCTGTCTCCAGTACGGGGCAATTACCCAATCATCTCCATTCTGGCCAGGAATAGTGGTGTCATGCAGCCCATTAACTCTCAGGATTCCCCTCAGAGTGTTACATGGAGCAACAACTCCCCCTGCCTCAGCTCATCTGCTGCTGAAGCCCTCATCTGTGCCTTTGTTACCTCGAGACTTGACTATTCCAATGCTCTCCTGGCCGGCCTCCCATCTTCCACCCTCCGTAAACTTGAGCTCATCCAAAACTCTGATGCCCGTATCCCAACTTGCACCAAGTCCCCCTCCCTAGCTCCAGCCGTACAACCCCTCCGGGATCTCTGCGCTCCTCCAAATCTGGCCTCTTGCACATCCATTATAATCGCTCCACCATTGGCGGCCGTGCCTTCAGCTGCCTGGGCCCTAAGCTCTGGAATTCTCTCCCTAAACCTCTCCGCCTCTCTCTCCCCCTTTAAGACGCTCCTTAAAACCTACCTCTTTGACCAGGCTTTTGGTCACCTGTCCTAATATGGCCTTATGTGGCTCGGTGTCAAATTTTATCTGATTAACGCTCCTGTGAAGCACCTTGGGACGTTTTACTACGTTACAGGCGCTATATAAATGCAGGTTGTTGTTGCTGCCAACAGCGCCACCTGCTGTCGAGGGAGCGGTAGTGCATCGGTTGTTTCCCTCCAAAGGGCAAGTCACAGAGGGAGCCCAGATCCTGAGCCATTCAGCCCATCGCCCCTGTGCCCTCTCTCTCTGAAAGAGCTCTCCCCTTGTCCCATTCCCCTGCCCTTTCCTCGCACCCTTTTAAATTTTCCTTTTTCAAATCTTCACCCATTTCCCTTTTGAAACCTAGCCTGGATTCGACTGTTTCTGGTCGGACAGTCCACATCCCAACAACCCTCTGTGTGAGTGGAGAGAGAGAGAGAGGATGGAAGGAGGTGGTGAGAAGGTCGGGAGGTGGGGGTCAGGTCTATAAAAAAGGGGGAATGGCTTTGTTGATTTAATGGGATGTTTTTTTTCCTGAACTTTCAAACCTCTTGCAACTCTTGTTAGTCCAGTTAAATCCACGATGGTGATGATTCACATGGTGGAACAGCCAGAGTCTAATAGCGGTGCTGAATGCAGCATCTCCACGCTCGGCCTCGCCATTTCCCCACGGGGGACCGAGGCGGTGTTTCAAAAGCTTTTTTTAGCTTCTGATACCCAAATCGATGCCGTTTTGGGTTTGTTTGTTGAAGCGGTGCAGGTGGTGCGGTCGCCCGCTCCCTGCGGGGAGAGCAACGCCGGAGCGGAACTGAAACCCTCTCTGCTCGCTGGGTGACACGTGGCGGCCAGCGGATGCATCTGCACCTCTGAATCATGGTGGGACTCGTCTGTTTTACACATGAGCAGGGCAGAAACCTGAGAAATACAGTTATACGTTCACACTCCTGGAAACGAATCATTCCACTTACCGCAAAAAAAACCCCCAACTCATTATCTGGACAGGGACACTCAGCAAAACCCTTTCCAGCATCTACAAGGCACAAGTCAGGAGTGTGATGGAATACTCTCCACTTGCCTGGATGAGTGCAGCTCCGACAACACTCAAGAAGCTCGACACCATCCAGGACAAAGCAGCCCGCTTGATTGGCACCCCATCCACCACCCTAAACATTCACTCCCTTCACCACCGGCGCACCGTGGCTGCAGTGTGTACCATCCACAGGATGCACTGCAGCAACTCGCCAAGGCTTCTTCGACAGCACCTCCCAAACCCGCGACCTCTATTACCTAGAAGGACAAGAGCAGCAGGCACATGGGAACAACACCACCTGCACGTTCCCCTCCAAGTCACACACCATCCCGACTTGGAAATATATCGGCCGTTCCTTCATTGTCGCTGGGTCAAAATCCTGGAACTCCCTTCCTAACAGCACTGTGGGAGAACCTTCACCACACGGACTGCAGCGGTTCAAGAAGGCGGCTCACCACCACCTTCTCAAGGGGCAATTAGGGATGGGCAATAAATGCCAGCCTCGCCAGCGAGGCCCACATCCCATGAATGAATAAAAAAACCTCAGCTCCTGTTCTTAACCCCCTTGGCTATCTCATTCTTGATTTCTTTGCCTCTTTTTTAAAAATGCTTTTCATTAACTACAATCTCCTGTCATCTCCCAGCCCAGCCTCATCTCCCCGTGTGAACTTGTCCCTTTTATTGAGATTACTCCACCCACTCTAGGACACTTGCCTAGTTTGGTGCTGAGGCATCCAGATAAGCGAGGGGCCGACTTCCAACCCTGAGATATACACCACGGAAGGGCCAGGTAGCGGAGAGACTGGAGAAGCTGGGATTGTTCTCCTTAGAGCAGAGAAGGTTAAGGGAAGATTTCATAGTCAAAATCATGAGGGTTTTGATAGAGTAAATAAGGAGAAACTATTTCCACTGGCTGGAGGGTCGGTAACCAGAGGACACAGATTGAAGATAATTGGTAAAAGAACCAGAGGGGAGATTAGGAGAATATTTTTTTAACCAGCAACTTGTTACGATCTGGAATGCGCTGCCTGAAAGGGAGGTGGAAGCAGATTCAGTGGTAACTTTCAAAATATATATTATGGGACTAATTGGAGAACTCTTTCAAAGAGCCAGCACAGGCACGATGGGCCGAATGGCCTCCTTCTGTGCTGTATGATAGGTCCCACCCCGATCCATGCTGAACCGCACAGATCCCCGACATATTTGCCTGCTCCCTAACCAAGGACAGGAATTGAGTCTGTTTTGCAAGATAAAGTCTCCCTGTATCCCCACTTCATTCAGGTATCGGGAGGTTAGTTGTTGGAGGTATCAATGGTTTCGATAAATATTCAGCAGCAGAAAAGCAAACGGGGTAATTTGTGGCGTCGGACGTTATTGAATTAGCCGCCCGTCATACACATTACAGAAAGAAAAATCGCACAAATTCAATATCACCCATTTTGTACTATCACCCAGACAGGGGTTTGGTACATGTGCCCTCCCTGGGCCAACAAAGCAGCCCCCTTGATTGGAAGCCCATCCACCACCTTAAACACCCACTCTCTCCACCACCGGCGCACTGTGGCTGCAGTGTGTACCATCCACAGGATGCACTGCAGCAACTCGCCAAGGCTTCTTCGACAGCACCTCCCAAACCCGCGACCTCTACCACCTAGAAGGACAAGGGCAGCAGGCACATGGGAACAACACCACCTGCACGTTCCCCTCCAAATCACACCCCATCCCGACTTGGAAATATATCGGCCGATCCTTCATCATCGCCGGGTCAAAATCCTGGAACTCCCTTCCTAACAGCACTGTGGGAGAACCGTCACCACACGGACTGCAGCGGTTCAAGAAGGCGGCTCACCACCACCTTCTCAAGGGGCAATTAGGGATGGGCAATAAATGCCAACCTCGCCAGCGACGCCCACATCCTCAGAATGAGAATTCAAAAAAGAGTTAAGATTAAATCCCAGGACACCTGAATTTTTCCCATTCCCACCCCTGATTGGTTTTGGACTCGATGGAGGCTGGGTGGAGATGGTACGGAGGAGAATCAGATGAAGATATCAGTGTAAGAAATGGGGTGCGGGAGTAGTAATTTTAACTTTGGGGGATAGTCTAAAATGGGCAATAATGGATCAGGAGCCTATCGTGCATCTTTCCCAATTTTCATTTTTCTGTTGTCTTCAATATATAATGGGCATATAATGATACGATAAAACTCAGCTTACACTGTCGGCCAGTATCAACATTACCTCCAGGGAGTTGCTTTTAAAAGCATCGATCAATAAGAATCTTCACATGTTTAAACAGTCAGCTCCTGACCGACAGAGTCCTGATCAGTTGCAACTTTTATACTGCTTTAAATTTCTAAGGGTCGGCCGTAGTTACACTCTCACCTCTGAGGTCAGAAGGTCGTGGGCTCGAGCCCCACTCCAGAGACTTGAGCACGTAATCCAGGCTGACACTCCCAGTGCAGTACTGAGGGAGTGCTGCACTGTCGGAGGTGCCGTCTTTCAGATTAGATGTTAAACTGAGGTCCTATCTATCCTCTCAAGTGGGTGTAAAAGATCCAATGCTTTAAAGAAAAGCAGGGGAGCTCTCCCTGGTGTTCTGGTCAATATTTATCACTAAAAAACAGATGATCTGGTCATTATCACATTGATGTTTGTGGGATCTTGCTGTGCACTGTGTTTCCTACATTATAAGAGTGACTACACTTCAAAAAACTATTTCATTGGCTGTAAAGTGCTTTGGGACATCCTGAGGATGTGAAAGGCGCTATATAAATGCAGGTCTTTCCTCTTATTTTCAAAGCAAAGGTTGTTTGCTCTTAATGAGGAGATTGAGTGGTCCAATCGTTTCATGACTGAAATTTGTAAACTTATATTCCAGGGAATGGTTTCAGGACAGATGGAGAGGGTTTGGATTTACATAAAACACAAATTTGTGAGGTCAGAAGCTGTTTGTCTTTTATCGAAATCTATTTTTATTTTTACAGCAATTTGTAACTTCAAACAAAAAATAATGCTGCATCGAGTCAGAACTGTGTCAACAGCTCTCTGAGCACCTTCCTCACAATGTTACTTCCCCCTTTCCGTTCCAGTGACAGAACTCAGACTTCTGTGATCTATCAGGAGTTTGAAAAACCAAAGCAGGCCCTTAAATGAGAAAGAACAAAAGGATCTTGCATTTCTGTAGCACCTTTCACATCCTCAGGACGTCCCAAAGTGCTTTACAGCCAACGAAGTGCTTTATGAAGTGTAGTCACTGTTGTAATGTTGGGAACGTCAATTTGCGCACAGCAAGATCCCACAAAACAGCAATGTGATAATGACCACATCATCTGTATTTTAGTGACGTTGGTTGAGGGATAAATATTGGGTCCATCCGAAAGGCAGCACCTCCGACACAACTGCACTCCCTCAGTACTGGCACTGGGAGTGTCAGCCTGGATTATATGCTTAACTCAACACTGATTTCAGATCAGATCCACTGCTCCCATTTTTTCGGTCAGCCAGTGCTGGTAATGGTTCTGCTGCTGCCATATACAGCTACTCCTGATCAATCTTTCGTTTCTTAACCTGTCCCATTACCACCCTCCCTGCCTTGCACCATCATCACTCAATTAATCACTCGTGTCCTCCACTCTATCACAGACCTTCCCTTTTGTTCTTCCCTCCCCTCTCCTCCCTCCCCCTTTCCCTGACTCTGTAAAAACTTTTAACATCTTCCAGTTCTGACGAAAGGTCTTCGACCTGAAACGTTAACTCTTGTTTCTTTCTCCACAGATGCTGCCTCACTTGCTGAGCTTTTCCAGCATTTTCTGCTTTTATTTCAGATTTCCAGCGTCCGCAGTGTTTTGCTTTTGAGTATGCCCTTAGTGTCTGGAGACTTCAAACCACTCTAAAAGCTCCGAGACGAGAGAGTGCTACCAACTGAGATTACATGCCTGGGGTGGGGTGGGAGGACAGATGGAGGAAGTGTCTAGTCACGATGCTCTGGCCAGCATAGAACCATTGAATGGTTACAGGACAGGCCATTTGGCCCATCGAGTCGGTGCCGGCTCCCTGCAAGAGCTCTCCAGCTAGTCCCACTCCCCCGTAGCCCTGCAAATTTTTTCCTTTCAAGTACTTATCCAGTTCCCTTTTGAAGGCCATGATTGAATCTGCCTCCACCACCCCCTCGGGCAGTGCATTCCAGATCCTAACCACTCGCTGTGTAAAAAAGTTTTTCCTCATGTCGCCTTTGGTTCTCTAGCCAATCACCTTGAATCTGCGTCCTCTGGTTCTTGACCTTTCCGCCAATGGGGACAGTTTCTCTCATAGAATCATAGAAAGGTTACAGCAGGGAAGGAGGCCATTCGGCCCATCGAGTCCGTGCCGGCTCTATGCAAGAGCAGTCCAGCTGGTCCCAGCTAGCATGTGTGTGGGGCAGGCTTGATAGACCACCTAGTCTATTCTTGCTCTTCAATTTCATACTCTTGCAGGTGCTCCAGAACTAGCTGCGCCTCTAGCCAAGCTGTTCCAGTACAGCTACAACACTGGCATCTACCCGACAATGTGGAAAATTGCCCAGGTATGTCCTGTCCCCAAAAAGCAGGACAAATCCAATCCGGCCAACTACCGCCCCATCAGTCTACTCTCAATCATCAGCAAAGTGATGGAAGGTGTCATCGACAGTGCTATCAAGTGGCACTTACTCACCAATAACCTGCTCACCGATGCTCAGTTTGGGTTCCGCCAGGACCACTCAGCTCCAGACCTCATTACAGCGTTGGTCCAAACATGGATAAAAGAGCTGAATTCCAGAGGTGAGGTGAGAGTGACTGCCCTTGACATCAAGGCAGCATTTGACCGAGTGTGGCACCAAGGAGCCCTAGTAAAATTGAAATCAATGGGAATCAGGGGGAAAACTCTCCAGTGGCTGGAGTGATACCAAGCACAAAGGAAGATGGTAGTGGTTGTTGGAGGCCAATCATCTCAGCCCCAGGACATTGCTGCAGGAGTTCCTCAGGGCAGTGTCCTAGGCCCAACCATCTTCAGCTGCTTCATCAATGACCTTCCCTCCATCATAAGGTCAGAAATGGGGATGTTCGCTGATGACTGCACAGTGTTCAGTTCCATTCACAACCCATCAAATAATGAAGCAGTCCGAGCCTGCATGCAGCAAGACCTGGACAACATCCAGGCTTGGGCTCATAAGTGGCAAGTAACATTCGTGCCAGATAAGTGCCAGGCAATGACCATCTCCAACAAGAGAGAGTCTAACCACCTCCCCCTGACATTCAACGGCATTACCATCACCGAATCCCCCACCATCAACATCCTGGGGGTCACCATTGACCAGAAACTTAACTGGACCAGCCATATAAATACTGTGGCTACGAGAGCAGGTCAGAGGCTGGGTATTCTGCGGCGAGTGACTCACCTCCTGACTCCCCAAAGCCTTTCCACCATCCACAAGGCACAAGTCAGGAGTGTGATGGAATACTCTCCACTTGCCCGGATGAGTGCAGCTCCAACAACACTCAAGAAGCTCGACACCATCCAGGACAAAGCAGCCCGCTTGATTAGCGCCCCATCCGCCACCCTGAACATTCACTCCCTTCACCACCGGCGCACTGTGGCTGCAGTGTGTACCATCCACAGGATGCACTGCAGCAACTCGCCAAGGCTTCTTCGACAGCACCTCCCAAACTCGCGACCTCTACCACCTTGAAGGACAAGAGCAGCAGGCACATGGGAACAACACCACCTGCACGTTCCCCTCCAAGTCACACACCATCCCGACTTGGAAATATATCGCCGTTCCTTCATCGTCGCTGGGTCAAAATCCTGGAACTCCCTTCCTAACAGCACTGTGGGAGAACCTTCACCACACGGACTGCAGCGGTTCAAGAAGGCGGCTCACCACCACCTTCTCGAGGGCAATTAGGGACGGGCAATAAATGCTGGCCTCGCCAGCGACGCCCACATCCCGTGAACGAATAAAAAAAAAAGCTGGCACTGACTCGATGGGCCGAATGGTCTCCTCCTGTGCTGTAACCATGTCTGTTGACAGCTAATCCTAACCCCCTTTACCCATCCCATTTCCACACATAGCTCCCCCCCTCTCCACATCCATCACCCCAGTCCTCGCCAAGCCCCATTGACTCTGTGACTCTGACTATTCAATTCCCTCCCCCCCCCACCCCCGAATGATCTCAGTCCACCCTTTCTGGAAGATCTCACCTTCCTGTGCAAACCCCCCACTAACTCTGAACTGTTCCCAGTTGGATGGATAGATTTGTGTTGGGTAAGGGCATTAAAAGATATTGAACCAAGGGGGGCAAATGGAGTTGAGATACTGATCAGCCAAGATCCACTTGAAGGACGGAAGAAGCTCGAGGGGCTGAACGGCCTCCTTCTGTTGCTATGGAAGCCCATCATTCAGTCACTACACCCCTTGACTTCTTTCCCAGAGCCACTATGTCTAACTACCTCACTCCCTAGCCTCAACAGACCCCTAAAAACCCAACAATCCTGGCCCTTCCTTCAGTCCCCAGCTTGCCCAAGGTGCTCCCTGCCCCCCCCCCTCCCCCGAGTCTGTGAAGTGATCTCTCGTGTTCAGAGTGGATAGAATTGCAAGGGCAACGATACAAACAAGACTCGTGAGGCCAATCGACTCGTGTTCAGAGTGGATAGAATTGCAAGGGCAACGATACAAACAAGACTCGTGAGGCCAATCGACTTGCCCCTCCTTTAATGACATCTCCCACAACGCATCCGTCACCGCCCAGGTTAACATGGATCCATCGCGCAGTATCGATACTGCCATCGACGCTGCCTGCAAGAGAAGGCAAAACCAGACAGGGGGATATTTTACCCATGCAGTGCGGCATTTAGGGACTCTTCGTCATGGCAACCTGTTACTGAGGCACCAGGAAAGCCCGAAGAGCCTTGGACTCCTCAAAAAAAAGAAGGAACTTGTGTTTCTGTCGCGCCTTTCACCACCTCAGGACGTCCCAAAGCCCGTTACAGCTAATTAAGTACTTTTTTGAAGTGTTGTAATGTAGGAAAAGTGGCAGCCAATTTGCGCACAGCAAGATCCCACAAACAGCAATGTGACAATGACCAGATCATCTGTTTTTAGTGATGTTGGTTGAGGGATAAATATTGGCCCCAGGACACCGGGGAGAACTCCCCCCCCCTGCTCTTCTTCGAAATAGCGGCCGTGGGATCTTTTACGTCCACCTGAGAGGGGCAGACGGGGGCCGTGGTTTAGCGTCTCATCTGAAAGACGGCACCTCCGACAGTGCAGCACTCCCTCAGTACTGGCGCTGGGAGCGTCGGCCTGGATTTTGTGCTCAAGTCCTGTGCGATATTTCGTTCCGTTGCAGTTATTGGAATTGAGCCTCAGGAGAAAAAAGGGCGACTGATCCTTTACCACCCCAAATTAATTTCTACTCCCCCCCACCCCTCATCTTCGATTGGAGGTGACTGAGAGATAAGATAACAAACGGTGTAGTAAAGGTCAAACCAGAACTGGCAGGATGGGCCGAATGGCCCCCTTTGGCGCAGTGCCATTCTATGATTCAAACGACACCACGACAGTGGGGCAAGGGGTCGTGGGGTCAAACTGCCAAAAGGTCAGTTTAGGACAGGTGTCTGGAGGTTTTTCTACACAATCAGAGTCACCGACATGTGGGATGGGCACCCAATAGAGGAGAGGGGGCCAAAAAAGTCCTGGAATCGTCCAAGAGACTGTTGGATGGTGCGATGAGGGTGGGCAATTGTGAGGTCTTTCAGGGTCGAAGAGCTGGGATGGGCCGAACGGCCTGGCTCGGCCGCATCTAACTTGCGCTCATATGGCCCGCTTAAAAGGAACCGTTAAATGGGTTTGTGTGTTCGACTGGTACAGCTGAGGGGAGGAGGCCTTTTGGGAGTGATCCATGTCAGCCTCGGACCAGGTGGGTCGGGAAGGAGCGGATAAATTTCCCATTCCAACAGCGCACGGCGGACCTGGGACCCATCAGGCTCCTGGCGGACAGCCAGCAGCTCCTGGACGGCGCGGGAAGGCAGCATCAGGCCGCGATGGCTCCCACAGCCGAATAGCCCGCCAATGTTTGCTGTCCCGACTCTCCGGAGCAGGAGGGGGGGGGAATACCTGGCATGAGTCGGCACCCCCTTCAGGGCATGACAGGAGGAGATTTGGAAGAAACAGAGAACGTCAAGGATGGTGGGATGAGGAGGTTGGAAGGAATCTGTTTCGATACGTACCCACGCTGATCGTCATTGTAACAGACAGTCCCAACCAGGTGGGAACCTTCGGGAACTTGCCAACTGAAGTATTCCTTGTACTTGTTGATGTAGGGTGTCCAAATGCATCTGGTCAAACACACGTCATCTCCTTGGCAACAGTAAAACTTCCACCTGTGGTCAAAGGGACAAACCCTGGATCATTGAACCTGAGGTGACAGGACTCTGGAACTCTCATGAAGGGGAATAGGAAGGAAGCGAGGGGGGAAGGAAGGAAGGAAGGGGAAAGGGAAGGAAGGGGAAAGGGAAGGAAGGGGAAAGGGAAGGAAGGGGAAAGGGAAGGAAGGGGAAAGGGAAGGAAGGGGAAAGGAAGGAAGGGGGAAAGGAAGGAAGGAGAAAGGGAAGGAAGGGGAAAGGGAAGGAAGGAGAAAGGGAAGGAAGGGGAAAGGGAAGGAAGGGGGAAAGGGAAGGAAGGGGGAAAGGAAGGAAGGGGGAAAGGGAAGGAAGGGGAAAGGGAAGGAAGGGGAAAGGGAAGGAAGGGGAAAGGGAAGGAAGGGGGAAAGGGAAGGAAGGGGGAAAGGAAGGAAGGAAGGAAGGGAGGGGAAAGGGAAGGAAGGGGAAAGGGAAGGAAGGGGAAAGGGAAGGAAGGGGAAAGGGAAGGAAGGGGAAAGGGAAGGAAGGGGGAAAGGGAAGGAAGGGGGAAAGGGAAGGAAGGGGAAAGGGAAGGAAGGGGAAAGGGAAGGAAGGGGAAAGGGAAGGAAGGGGGAAAGGGAAGGAAGGGGGAAAGGAAGGAAAGAAGGGGAAAAGGAAGGAAGGGGGAAAGGAAGGAAGCGAGGGGGGAAGGGAAGGAAGAGGAAAAGGAAGGAAGGGGAATTGGAAGGAAGCGAGGGGGGAAGGAAGGAAGGGGGAAAGGGAAGGAAAGAAGGGGGAAAGGGAAGGAAGGGGGAAAGGGAAGGAAGGGGAAATGGAAGGAAGGGGGAAATGGAAGGAAGGGGGAAAGGGAAGGAAGGGGAAGGGAAGGAAGGGGAAGGGAAGGAAGGAAGGGGAAAGGGAAGGAAGGGGAAAAGGGAAGGAAGGGGAAAAGGGAAGGAAGGAAGGGGAAAAGGGAAGGAAGGAAAAAGGAAAGAAGGGGAAAAGGAAGAAAGGGGAAATGGAAGGAAGGGGGAAAGGGAAGGAAGGGGAAAGGGAAGGAAGGGGAAGGGAAGGAAGGGGAAGGGAAGGAAGGGGAAAAGGGAAGGAAAGAAGGGGAAAGGGAAGGAAGGGGAAAAGGGAAGGAAAGAAGGGGAAAAGGGAAGGAAGGGGGAAAGGAAGGAAGGGGAAAAGGGAAGGAAGGGGAAAGGGAAGGAAGGGGGAAAGGAAGGAAGGAGAAAGGGAAGACAGGATGGAAGGAAAGAAAGAATTTGCATTTCTTTCATGCTTTTCACCTCAGGATGTCCCAAAGTACTTTTGTAATCATTGTTAGAATGTAGGAAATGCAGCAGCCAATTTGCGCACAGCAAGATCCCACAAACAGCAATGTGATAATGACCAGATCATCTGTTTTAGTGATGTTGGTTGAGGGATAAATATTAGCCCAGGACACAACTCCCCAGGTTTTCTTCGAATAGTGGCCGTGGGGTCTTTTACATCCACCTGAGAGGGCAGATGTGGCCTCGGTTTAACATCTCATCTGAAAGACGGCACCTCCGACAGTGCAGCACTCCCTCAGTACTGGATTTTGTGCTCAAGTCTCTTGAGTGGGACTCGAACCCATGGCCTTCTGACTCAGAGGCCAGTGTGCTACCCACTGAGCCACAGCTGAAATACTGGCTAGGAGCGTCTTAAAGGAGGAGAGAGAGGCGGAGAGGTTTAGGGAGGGAATTCCAGAGCTTAGGGCCGAGGCAGCTGAAGACACGGCCGCCAATGGTGGAGCGAAGGAAATCGGGGGATGCGCGAGAGGCCAGAATTGGAGGAGTGCAGAGATCTCGGAGGGTTGTGGGGCTGGAGGAGGTTCCAGAGATAGGGAGGGGATTTGCAAATAAGGATGAGGTATATAGGTATCGATGTGGGGATCTGCACCCTCTGGAGCCCATGGAGCTCCATCTAATGGTAGATGTGTGAATGACAGGCAGGTCATAATGGGAAAGTGGAACCAGGGCACCACCTAGAGGTACAAAAGAATGGTGTCACCCAAATAAGGAGTGTGTGCCACACAGGTCACAAATTATATTACTGATGATCCAAGAAGGAAATTACTGGAAAAGTATTACCTCCGATCCTTGTGCTTGTCGTCAAGAAGATTTTCTAGTCCACAAATCAACGACTTAGAAGGGCAGGAGAAATTAATTCCTTCATCGAAGTTGTTGACGTAATCTGTCCAGCTGCAATTAATAAGCCCTCTGAAGCTTGTCTTACAGGCAAAGTCCCAGACTCTGTCCTTCGTTTTATTACTGTGCTGGCTAGATGTGGAATAAAAGGTAACGATTCGACACGGTGATTACAATTCGACAGATGATTACAATTTGACAAATGATTACAATTCGACAGATGATTACAATTTGACACGATGATTACAATTCGACAGATGATCACAATTTGACACGACGAATACAATTCGACAGATGATTACAATTCGACATGATGATTACAATGTGACGCGATGATTACAATTCGACAGATGATTACAATTTGACAGATGATCACAATTTGACACGACGATTACAATTGAACAGATGATTACAATTTGACAGGTGATTACAATTCGACATGATAATTACAATTCGACACGATGATAACAATTCGACACGATAACAATTTGACACAATGATTATAAATTGACACAATTACAATGTGACACGATGATTACAATTTGACACAATGATTACAATTCGACATGACAATTACAATTCGACACGATGATAACAATTCGGCACGATGATTACAATTCGACAGATGATTACAATTTGACACGATGATTACAATTTGACAGGTGATTACACTTCAACACAATGATTACAATTCGACACGATAACAATTTGACATGATGATTACAATGTGACATGATTACAATTCAACACAACGATTACAATGTGACACGATGATAACAATTCGACACGATGATAACAATTCAACACAATGATTATAAATTGACACGATTACAATGTGACACGATGATTACAATTTGGCACAATGATTACAATTCGACACAATGTTTACAATTCAATACGATGATTACAATTCGACACAATGATTACAATGTAACACAATGATTACAATGTAACACAATGATAACAATTCAACATGATGATTACAATTCGCCAGATTATTATAATTTGACAGATGATTACAATTTGGCAGATGATTATGATTTGACACAATGATTACAATTTGACAGATGATTACAATTTGACATGATGATTATAATTCGACAGATGATTACAATTCGACAGGATGATTACAATTCGACAGGATGATAACAATTCGACACGATGATAACAATTCGGTACGATGATTACAATTCGACAGATGATTACAATTTGACACGATGATTACAATTTGACACATGATCACAATTTGACATGATTACAATTCGACATGATGATTACAATTTGACACGATGATTACAATTTGACACATGATCACAATTTGACATGATTACAATTCGACACGATGATTCCAATTTGACACGATGATTACAATTCAACAGATGATTACAATTTGACATGATGATTACAATTCGACACGATGATTACAATTCAACAGATGATTACAATTTGACGCAATGATTACAATTCGACAGATGATTACAATTTGACACAATGATTACAATTCGACACGATGATTACAATTCAACACAATGATTACAATGTGACATGATGATAACAATTCGACACGATGATAACAATTCGACATCATGATTACAATTCGACATGATTATAATTTGACACAATTACAATGCGGCACGATGATTACAATTGAACACAATGGTTACAATTCGACATTATGATTACAATTCGACACGATGATTACAATTCGACACGATTACAATGCAACACAATGATTACAATGTGGCACGATGAGTACAATTCGACACGATGATTACAATGTGACACGATGATAACAATTCAACATGATGATAACAATTCAATATGATGATTACAATGCGACCCGATTACAATGTGACACAATGATTACAATTCGACACAATTATTACAATTTGACAGATGATTACAATTCGACAAATGATTACAATTTAACAGATGATTACAATTTGACACAATGATTACAATTCGACACGATGATTACAATTCGACACAATGATTACAATGTGAAACAATGATAACAATTCGACACGATGATAACAATTCGACACAATGATAACAATTCGACACAATGATAACAATTCGACACGATGATTACAATTCAACATGATGATTACAATTTGACACTTTGATTACAATTCAACATGATGATTACAATTTGACACGCTGATAACAATTCGACATGATGATTACTATTTGACACGATGATTACAATTCAACACGATGATTACAATTCAACATGATGATTACAATTCGACACAATGACTATAATTTGACACGATTACAATGCGACACAACGATTACGATGTGACATGATGATTACAATTCGACACGATGATTACAATTCAACACAATGATTACAATGTGTCAAGATGATAATAATTCAACATGATGATAACAATTCGAAATGATGATTACAATGCAACACGATTACAATTCGACACGATGATTATAATTCAACACAATGATTACAATGTGACACAATTATAACAATTCAACATGATGATTACAATTTGATCCGATGATTATAATTTGACATGATTACAATTTGTCACAATGATTACAATTTCATACAATGATTACAATTCGACAGGATGATTACAATGTGACACGATGATTACAATTCGACACGATGATTACAATTCGACACGATGATTACAATGTGACACGATGATTACAATTCAACATGATGATTACAATTCGACAGATTATTACAAATTGACAGATGATTACAATTTGGCAGATGATTACAATTTGACACTATGATTACAATTCGACAGATGATTACAATTTGACACGATGATTACAATTTGACACATGATCACAATTTGACATGATGATTACAATTCGACACGACAATTACAATGTGACACGATGATTACAATTCGACACGATGATTCCAACTTGACACGATGATTACAATTCAACAGATGATTACAATTTGACATGATGCTTACAATTCGACACGATGATTACAATTCGGCAGATGATTACAATTTGACAGATGATTATAATTTGACACGATGATTACAATTCAACACGATGATTACAATTCGACACAATGACTACAACTCGACACAATGATTACAATTTGACATGATGATTACAATTCGACACGATGATTACAATGTGACACGATGATAACAATTCGACACGATGATAACAATTCGACATCATGATTACAATTCGACATGATTATAATTTGACACAATTACAATGCGGCACGATGATTACAATTCAACACAATGGTTACAATTCAACACAATGATTACAATGTGTCACGATGATAATAATTCAACATGATGATAACAATTCGAAATGATGATTACAATGAGACAAGATTACAATTTGACACGATGATTATAATTCAACACAATGATTACAATGTGACACGATGATAACAATTCAACATGATGATTACAATTTGACCCGATGATTATAATTTGACACGATTACAATTTGACACAATGATTACAATTCGACATGATGATTACAATTCGACAGGATGATTACAATGTGACACGATGATTACAATTCAACACGATGATTACAATTTTACACGATGATTACAATGTGACATAATGATTACAATGTGACACGATGATTACAATTCGACACGATGATTACAATGTGACATGATGATTACAATTCGACACAGTGATTACAATTCGACACAATGATTACAATGTGACACGATGATAACAATTCAATATGATGATTACAATGCAACACAATGATTACAATGCAACACAATGATTACAATGCGACACGATGATTACAATTCGACACGATGATTATAATTTGACATGATTATTACAATTTGACATGATGATTACAATTCAAGACGATGATTATAATTTGCTACGATGATTACAATTTGTCACGATGATTACAATTCAACACGTCGATTACAATAAATGCGCAATGTATGAATGCAAATTGTTGTTGTTCTATTAAAACTACTAAAATACCAATAATTAAGCCTTTCTGGATGTAATCCTAACCCAGAGTTTTATTGGGCCCTGCCTTTCACCCCATACAGTTTGTTTGGATAATTACCTCACAATTATGGAGATGGAAGCTCTGTGTGGACAAACATAGTGCAACATCTGGTAATCGTTCAACCATCGCTTTTCTGCAAGGAAGAGTAGAACAATCGGAATGAGTGACCCTGGGAAACATTGGGCCAGAAATTGCTTCCAAAGTAACGGTGAGTTTAATGCCGTTCGCGGTTATCAGTGTATAAATCATCCAGCGACTTTTGGCGAGGAAGTGGTACTCCGTGAGTCGCTAATATTTCTCTTTCTGCACCTGATTTAACTCTAATTCGCCCTATCTCCTTCTTCAGCGTTCCTCTGCTTCCTTCTCAATCCTTAAATCTCGTTGGTTAAGGAGATACTCAGATCATCAGCATTAGTGGGGCAATGAAACACATTTCTCGAACTGAAGCATGAGGGAAAAAGTTTAACTAACTGGGCACGGATACCTCACTCCAGCAAATTGCAATTCTTCAGTGTCTAATGCACAAGGGTCCCTGTCACCAGGGCTAAGAGTCTCCAAAGCAAACTAGAGAGGAATTTGTTCCCTTTGCCTGCTGGCAAGTGTACACTCTGTGCCCTTCCCTGAGCCCAGAGAACATGGGCACCAGTTGGGAACAGAGTCACAAGAACTGAGCATTCCTGGACAGGGCCCAGGAGGTCATTTCTCATTGACTAGTCCAATCCTCTTCTGGCCGGCCTCCCACCTTCCACCCTCTGTAAACATGAACTCACCCTGTATCCTAACTCACATCGAGTCCCGTTCACCCATCACCCCCTGTGCTCGCTGACCGACATTGGCTCCTGGTCCGGCAACGCCTCGATTTTAAAATTCTCATCCTCCTGTTCAAATCCCCTCCATGGCCTCCGCCCCCTCCCTATCTCTGTAACCTCCTCCAGCCCAGCAAACCCTCCGAGATCTCTGCGCTCCTCCAATTCTGGCCTCTTGCGCATCCCGATTTTAATCGCTCCACCATTGGCGGCCGTGCCTTCAGCTGCCTGGGCCCTAAGCTCTGGAATTCCCTCCCTAAACCTCTCCGCCTCTCTCGCCACCTTTAAGACGCTCCTTAAAACCTACCTCTTTGACCAAGCTTTTGGTCACCTGTCCTAATATCTCCTTATGTGGCTCGGTGTCAAATTTTGTTTGATAATCGCTCCTGTGAAGCGCCTTGGGACGTTTTACTACGTTAAAGGCGCTATATAAATGCAAAGTTGTTGTTAACCAATCCTTCTGAGCTCTCTCTCTCCCCCTGCCCCCGTCACAACCCTGTTTGTCTCTCTTTTATTGATCCTGAACTCTGAATCCCCCGTCCTACTCGTTCTGCCTTCCCACTGTGTTGAAATCCAGTCTCCTGCTCTAACTCCTTCATTCCCAGGGCCCCAAATCTGTGCAGCTCCTCCCCTCCCTCCCTCAGTCTTCCCTTCCTCCCACACTGCACAAGCTGTTAAAATCAAAGCTGGATGTCGCCGAATCATTTATTCCCGATTTACCTCACATTTTCCCTGACTCTTTTCGCCTTGCTGGTGTCCTGCCCTGTTCATCTCCCCTCTGGGTCAGAAGGTCGTGGGTTCGAGCCCCCACTCCAGAGATTTGAGCCCCATAATCCAGGCCGACCCTCCCAGTGCCGGTACCGAGGGAGTGCTGCACTGTCGGAGGTGCCGTCTTTCGGATGAGACGTCAAACCGAGGCCCCGTCTGCCCCTCTCAGGTGGATGTAAAAGATCCCACGGCCGCTATTTCGAAGAAGAGCAGGGGGGAGTTCTCCCCGGTGTCCTGGGGCCAATATTTATCCCTCAACCAACATCAGTAAAAAATATCTGATCATTGCTGTTTGTGGGATCTTGCTGTGCACAAATTGGCTGCCACCAATTACAACAGCGACTAGACTTCAAAAAGTACTTCATTGGCTGTAAAGCGCTTTGGGACTTCCTGAGGTCGTGACAGGCGCTATAGAAATGCAAGTTCTTTCTTTACTCAGGCTTCTCGATAAAAGAAAAGGAACAACATGAGAGAGGTACCTGCACCTTCAGGTTGTACCCGACCTCCAGCCAGGAAGACACAGATAACGAGCAGAATTGTCACGTCTGACATTGTACAGCAGAGAAAAGGACTGAGGAGAGTGCTCACAGTGAACCCAGCACCACTCTATATACAGCACAGAGCTGGTCCAGTGCCAAGGTCAGAGGTTGGTATGAATGATAACACATTTCCAAGGTGGACATGCTCCCCTCCTCTCCCATACCCTCCTCTCCCCTCCTCTCTCATACCCTCCCCTCCCCTCCTCTCCTCTCCCATACCCTCCCCTCCCCTCCTCTCCCATACCCTCCCCTCCCCTCCTCTCTCATACCCTCCCCTCCTCTCCTCTCCCATACCCTCCCCTCCCCTCCTCTCCTCTCCCATACCCTCCCCTCCCCTCCTCTCTCATACCCTCCCCTCCCCTCCTCTCCTCTCCCATACCCTCCCCTCCCCTCCTCTCCCATACCCTCCCCTCCCCTCCTCTCCCATACCCTCCTCTCCTCTCTTCTCTCCTCCCCTCCTCTCCTCTCTTCTCCCCTCCCCTCCCTTCCCCTCTCCACTCCCCTCCTCGCCTCCTCCCTCCCCTCCTCTCTCCCACCCTTTCCTCTCCCCTCCATTCCTTTCCCCGCCCCTCCACTCCACTCCTCTCCCATCCTCACCTCTCCCATCCTCTTCCCTCCTCTCCCCAACCCTCCTCTCCCACCCTCTCCTCTCACTTCCCCTCTATTCTCCCCTCCTGTCCTCTCCTCTCCTCTCCCTTCCCCTCTCCTCTCTCCTCCTCTCTTCTCCCCTCCTCTCCTCTCCCCTCCCTTCCCCTTCTCTTCCCTCCCCTCCCCTCCCCACCCCTCCCCTCCTCTCCCCTTCTCCGAGAGGCTCCCTCGAACATCGGTGTACTTGGCAGTGCAGCAAAGCTGAAAATCAAGATTCAAAGCCAGGTTTTAATATTAAACCAAATTCCGACTGTTGCACCTGGCCTTTAGCGACCCTGTCACTGAGGCGGATCTCCAACAGGAGACGGATGTCCAAGTCTATTTTTAATTTGGAATTCGATGAACGCCAAATGAACCCAGGGCAATGAACCCTGTTGTAGGCGGAGCGAAACAGATTAACGGACAGTCTTTATTCATACAAACTTTCCGCAGCTCCTGATGTCCAGAAGCTGGTCCACGATCTGTGACATTTCCCCCCATCCCAGATCATAGAATCTTACAGCACAGGAGGAGGCCATTCGGCCCATCGTGCCTGTGCCGGCTCTCTGAAATGTATGCCTCCTCTGTGTGCAAATTTATGTGTGTATCAAGGTGAGGGATCTAACACTCCCAGGGCAGGTACAGCATGGATTAGATACAGAGTAAAGCTCCCTCTACACTGTCCCATCAAACACTCCCAGGGCAGGTACAGCACGGGTTAGATACAGAGTAAAGCTCCCTCTACACTGTCCCATCAAATACTCCCAGGGCAGGTACAGCACGGGTTAGATACAGAGTAAAGCTCCCTCTACACTGTCCCATCAAACACTCCCAGGGCAGGTACAGGGTTAGATACAGAGTAAAGCTCCCTCTACACTGTCCCATCAAACACTCCCAGGGTCAGGTACAGCACGGATTAGATACAGAGTAAAGCTCCCTCTACACTATCCCATCAAACACTCCCAGGGCAGGTACAGGGTTAGATACAGAGTAAAGCTCCCTCTACACTGTCCCATCAAACACTCCCAGGGCAGGTACAGGGTTAGATACAGAGTAAAGCTCCCTCTACACTGTCCCATCAAACACTCCCAGGGCAGGTACAGGGTTAGATACAGAGTAAAGCTCCCTCTACACTGTCCCATCAAACACTCCCAGGGCAGGTACAGCACGGGTTAGATACAGAGTAAAGCTCCCTCTGCACTGTCCCATCAAACAGTACTGGATAAGGTGCAATATTTTTGAGTCTACAGTATAGTTCCTCACCTGTCTGTGGTATATTTCGGAGATCTGGGTTCACAGTGCCTGAGATTGACCGATTTGGTGGGATAATCATTTCCAGTGTGCCTGAATTTCCAATACCAGGTGAGGCTCTCCGCTGGCAATCTGCACTCATAAATGTAGCCCATGTATTAAGAGGTGGTCATATGACAATTATAGCTGACGTTATCACGTGTTCATTGTATGACTGTGTGGTATGATATGTTGCCCATCCCCCATTCCCATCGCTCCACCATTGGCGGCCGTGCCTTCAGCTGCCTGGGCCCTAAGCTCTGGAATTCCCTCCCTAAACCTCTCCGCCTCTCTCTCCTCCTTTAAGAAGCTCCTTAAAACCTCCCTCTTTGTCCAAGCTTTTGGTCACCTGTCCTAATATCTCTTTATGTGGCTCGGTGTCAAATTTTGTCTGATTTACACTCCTGTGAAGCGCCTTGGGATGTTTTACCACGTTAAAGGCCCTTTAAAAATGCAAGTTGGTGTTGAGTATGTTGTATATTGGACCTGATGTTTCATGGCATGGATTGTGTGTGACAAATTACTATGTGCATATTATCACTGACATGTTATCATATTATCACTGACATGTTATCATGTGTGCAGTGTATGACCTGTGCTTTGTGTATGCGTGTTGTATGATGTGTGTATTGTATGATATGCGTGTGTTGTATGACATGTGTGTTGTACAATATGTGTGTGTTGTATAACGTGCATTGTACAATATGCGTGTTCTATAACATGCATTGTACAATATGCATGTGTTGTATAATGTGCATTGTATGATATGTGCGTGTTGTATAACGTGCATTGTACGATATGCGTGTGGCATGTCATGTGCATTGTATGATATGCATGTGTTGTATGATGTGTGCATTGTACAATATACGTGTGTTGCATAACATGCATTGTACAATATGCATGTGTTGTATAACGTGCATTGTACGATATGCGTGTGGTGTATGATGTGTGCATTGTACAATATGTGTGTGTTGTATGACGTGTGCATTGTACGATATGTGGGTGGTATGATGTGTGCATTGTATGATATGTGTGTGGTGTATGATGTGTGCATTGCATGATATGCGTGTGTTGTATGATGTGTGCATTGTATATGCATGTGGTGTATGACATGTGCATTGTATGATATGCTTGTGTTGTAGGACATGTGCATTGTATGATGTGCATGTTGTATGATGTGTGCATTGTATGATATGCATGTGTGGTATGACATGTGCATTGTATGATGTGTTGTATGACACGTGCATTGTATGGTGTGTGCATTGTATATGCATGTGTTGTATGAGGTGTGCATTGTATGATATGCATGTGTTGTATGATGTGCGTATGTTGTATGACGTGTGCATTGTAAATGTGTGTGTTGTATGATGTGTGCATTGCGTGATATGCATGTGGTGTATGACATGTGCATTGTATGATGTGTTGTATGACACGTGCATTGTATGGTGTGTGCATTGTATATGCATGTGTTGTATGAGGTGTGCATTGTATGATATGCATGTGTTGTATGATGTGCGTATGTTGTATGACGTGTGCATTGTATGATGTGTTGTATGACACGTGCATTGTATGGTGTGTGCATTGTATGATATGCATGTGTTGTATGAGGTGTGCATTGTATGATATGCATGTGTTGTATGATGTGCGTATGTTGTATGACGTGTGCATTGTATGATACATTGGATCTGATGTGTGATGGTGCAGGTGTCATGTGACCTGTGGATGGGATTTAACGCCTCCTGAGCTGCCATGTGACTGGTCCGGGCCTGTCACGTGCTCTCTCGCCGGAAGTGAGCCGGGACACGGCCGGAAGCGGCAATGTTTTCCCTCTGAGCGGGACGGAGCGGCCGAGCGTCTGCCATGGATTCCTGGGTCCGCTTCACGGCGCAGAGCCAGGGCCGGGAGCGCATCTTCAGGTAGGGAAAGAGAGAGAAAAAAAAACACAATCAACAACCGCTGCCCGGCCAGCGGGCCCGAGGCCTCGGTCCCCTGGGCAACCGAACGTCATGGCGGCGCGCAACCGAACGTGATGACGGCACGGGTCCCGCCTCCCGTGCGCGCTCATTGGCCGGTTCTCACGTCATTGGGCGGAGCCCTGCTGGTTGATTGGCTGAGTGTCCTGTCACTCAATCCCGCCCCTGTCAAGTTAGTGTGAGGCGCACTGCTGTCATTTTCATTCACAATTGAAGTTCCCGAGGGGTTTGGGCCCCCCCGAGACACAGAGTTACCTTTCAGATTTAAATTAACATTTTACATAACTATCCACCTGCATAAAAACAGAAGGAGGCCATTCAGCCCATCGTGCCCGTGCTGGCTCTCTGGAAGAGCCCACCACCCGCTCTTTCCCCCCCCCCCCCCCCCACCACCCGCTCTTCCCCCCCCCCCACCCGCTCTTCCCCCCCCCCCCCCCCACCCGCTCTTCCCCCCCCCCCCCCACCACCCGCTCTTTCCCCCCCACCACCCGCTCTTTCCCCCCACCACCCGCTCTTTCCCCCCCCACCACCCGCTCTTTCCCCCCCACCACCCGCTCTTTCCCCCCGACCCGCTCTTCCCCCCCCCCCCCCCGACCCGCTCTTCCCCCCCCCCCCCCGACCCGCTCTTTCCCCCCCCCCGACCCGCTCTTTCCCCCCCCCGACCCGCTCTTTCCCCCCCCCCGACCCGCTCTTTTCCCCCCCCCCCCCCGACCCGCTCTTTTCCCCCCCCCCCCCGACCCGCTCTTTTCCCCCCCCCCCCCCGACCCGCTCTTTTCCCCCCCCCCCCCGACCCGCTCTTTTCCCCCCCCCCCCCGACCCGCTCTTTCCCCCCCCCCCCCCCCGACCCGCTCTTTCCCCCCCCCCCCCCCCGACCCGCTCTTTCCCCCCCCGACCCGCTCTTTCCCCCGACCCGCTCTTTCCCCCCCCGACCCGCTCTTTCCCCCCCCCCCCGACCCGCTCTTTCCCCCCCCCCCCCGACCCGCTCTTTCCCCCCCCCCCCCCCGACCCGCTCTTTCCCCCCCCCCCCCCGACCCGCTCTTTTCCCCCCCCCCCCCCCCGACCCGCTCTTTCCCCCCCCCCCCGACCCGCTCTTTCCCCCCCCCCCCCCGACCCGCTCTTTCCCCCCCCCCGACCCGCTCTTTCCCCCCCCCCCCCCGACCCGCTCTTCCCCCCCCCCCCCCCCCGACCCGCTCTTCCCCCCCCCCCCCCCGACCCGCTCTTTCCCCCCCCCCCCCCGACCCGCTCTTCCCCCCCCCCCCCGACCCGCTCTTTCCCCCCCCCCCGACCCGCTCTTTCCCCCCCCCCCCCCCCGACCCGCTCTTTCCCCCCCCCCCCCGACCCGCTCTTTCCCCCCCCCCCCCCCCGACCCGCTCTTTCCCCCCCCCCCCCCCGACCCGCTCTTTCCCCCCCCCCCCCCGACCCGCTCTTTCCCCCCCCCCCCCCCCGACCCGCTCTTTCCCCCCCCCCCCCCGACCCGCTCTTTCCCCCCCCCCCCCCCGACCCGCTCTTCCCCCCCCCCCCCCCCGACCCGCTCTTTCCCCCCCCCCCCCCCGACCCGCTCTTCCCCCCCCCCCCCCCCGACCCGCTCTTTCCCCCCCCCCCCCGACCCGCTCTTTCCCCCCCCCCCCCCCCCGACCCGCTCTTTCCCCCCCCCCCCCCCCGACCCGCTCTTTCCCCCCCCCCCCCGACCCGCTCTTTCCCCCCCCCCCGACCCGCTCTTTCCCCCCCCCCCCCCCGACCCGCTCTTTCCCCCCCCCCCCCCCGACCCGCTCTTTCCCCCCCCCCCCCCCCGACCCGCTCTTTCCCCCCCCCCCCCCCGACCCGCTCTTTCCCCCCCCCCCCCCGACCCGCTCTTTTCCCCCCCCCCCCCCCGACCCGCTCTTTCCCCCCCCCCCCCCCGACCCGCTCTTCCCCCCCCCCCCCCCCAGCTCTTTTTCCGCGCGCGCCCCCCCCCCCCCCCGGGGACATTTTTCCATCTTTTTGAAAGCCACGATTGAGTCTGCTCTCAGGCAGCGCGTTCCAGGTCGTTGCAACTCGCTGCGTAAAAATGTTTTTTTCCCCCTCATCTCCCCTTGCCGATTACCTTTGCCAGCAGTCCAGACCAATCGTAGTCTTCAAATGAAGCAAGGTAAGAGGGCGGGTGGGGGATAATTGGACCAGGGCACCTGGCTGCAATTCAGTCCCCCATTTTTGAGGTTAGACGTTCAGACATTTTTATATTTCCATTCTAAATTCCTACATAGAAAATAGGAGCAGGAGACGGCCCTTCGAGCCTGCTCCGCCATTCAGTATGATCATGGCTGATCCTCTATCTCAATACCATATTCCCGCTCTCTCCCTATACCCCTTGATGCCTTTTGTGTCCAGAAATCTACCTAGTTCCTTCTTAAAGCCCCTTTATAGTGGAAGCTGCCTATGTAAACTTGTCACGCCGCAACTACACCCTCCCACCACTGGTGGCGCTGTCGCTCACCATTTGTACGGCCCACCATTTTGTCACATCCTCCCACAGCTGTCAATAATTACACTCGCAGCGTGCAGGGAACAATTGAAACCGTGGCGTCTCACGCCCGCAGGTCGCAAATTGTTCCTCGTGGCTTTTTAATGTTTCTCCTACTTTTCCTTTCTGAGTCTCCTCTCTCTCTCTCTCTCTCTCAAAATCCACTTTCTTTTCCTCTCTTTATTTCCCTTCCCATCTCTAATTTGACTCTTAATTCACCCCTGTTTCCTTCTCCATCGATTTGCTCTGTTTCTTTCTCTCCTTATTTTATTGGCGTCCTGGGGCCAATATTTATCCCTCAACCAACATCACTTTTAAAAAAAAATGATTCAGTCATTATCATGTTGCTGTTTGTGGGATCTTGCTGTGCACAAATTGGCTGCTGCGTTTCCTACGTTACAGCGGCGACTACCCTTCAAAAGTGCTTTCATTGGCTGTAAAGCACTTTGGGTTGTGGAAGGCGCTATATAAATGCAAATTCTTTCTTTAATTCTATCTCCCCCACCCACCCCGGTATACTCGAGCTCACAACTCCGGTGATTTGCCGTTCACCGTTCTAACGGGCAGAAATGTGGCGACAGCTCCCTCAAAATAGCGGACAGAGGAATATCACGCAAGCGCCTTGGGTGAGACTCAGCCCTTTCGGAAGGGGAGCGGAGAAATATTGGGTTTGGGGGGGGGTGAGAAACTGTTGGGAGAGTTTGAGAAGCTGACGTGCCTTCAATCGCTGCGTTTCAGGGCCGCTCAGTATGCTTCCGCTTTGCTTGCCTACTCGCTTCAGAAGAGTGGGGCAAGTCCAGAGATGGTTAGTCGGGTCAAACAGCTGGAGGCACACATGAGCTTGGGACGCAAGTGTGAGTATAACAGTCTAAACTTCAACCGATCATCAGTTCCCCTTTCTTCCCTTTGTTTGTGATTTGTTCTTTTATTCATCAAGGGACAGGATGTCAGTGCGGGGGAATCAAACGCTTTTTGGAGACCATCTTGGGACCGTCAAACACTCCCAGGGCAGGTACAGCACGGGTTAGATACAGAGTAAAGCTCCCTCTACACTGTCCCATCAAACACTCCCAGGGCAAGTACAGCACGGGTTAGATACAGAGTAAAGCTCCCTCTACACTGTCCCATCAAACACTCCCAGGGCAGGTACAGGGTTAGATACAGAGTAAAGCTCCCTCCACACTGTCCCATCAAACACTCCCAGGGCAGGTACAGCACGGGTTAGATACAGAGTAAAGCTCCCTCTACACTGTCCCATCAAACACTCCCAGGGCAGGTACAGCACGGGTCAGAATTAGAAGGTCGTGGGTTCGAGCCCCCACTCCAGAGACTTGAGCCCATAATCCAGGCCGACACTCCCAGTGCCAGTACTGAGGGAGCGCTGCAAAGTCGGAGGTGCCGTCTTTCGGATGAGACGTTAAACCGAGGCCCCGTCTGCCCTCTCTGGTGATCCCACGGCTACTATTTCGAAGAAGAGCAGGGGGGAGTTCTCCCCGGTGTCCTGGGGCCAATATTTATCCCTCAACCAACATCACTAAAAAACAGATGATCTGGGTCATTACCACATTGCTGTTTGTGGGATCTTGCTGTGCGCAAATTGGCTGCCGCGTTTCCTACATTACAACAGTGACTGCACTTCAAAAAAAAAAGTACTTCTTTGGCTGTAAAGCGCTTTGGGACGTCCTGCGGTCGTGAAAGGCGCAAGTTGTTGTAGTGAAATGTACTATGTCGTGTTTTTTTTTCCCCCCTTTTGTTTCTACAAGTGTTCCGGTTGGGTAATTCGATAGAAGCCCTCGAGGTGGCAAAGCGAACAATTCACCTCTCCGACCTGGTGCTGCGGTTCTGCCTCACCATCAGCCACCTGAACCGGGCCATGTACTTTGCCTGCGACAACCTCCTGTGGGCTGGCAAGGTGGGTCTGGCCCCCAGACTGGACCAGGACAAGTGGAGTCAGCGCTCGTTCAGGTACACGTGGCATCCTGGGCGTTGTAGCCCGTCCGCTTTTCCCTGACCGCCCTCGATCCTCCCCGCTGTGGTACGGTGCTGTACACGTTACTCGTGATCTTTCTCCAGAGCTACGCGTCCAAAGGCCCCACTTGCCTTTCTCACCACCACGACGTCAACTTGCCTTTATCCGGCGCCTTTAACGTAGTAAAACGTCCCCAAGGCGCTTCGCAGGAGCGTAAACCAGACAAAATTTGACACTGGGCCACATAAGGAGATATTAGGACAGGTGACCAAAAGTTCGGTCAAAGAGGGAGATTTTAAGGAGCGTCTTAAAGGAGGAGAGAGAGAGAGAGGCGGAGAGGTTTAGGGAGAACTTGGGGCCGAGGCAGCTGAAAGCACGGCCGCCAGTGGTGGAGCGATGGAATTCGGGGATGGGCGAGAGGCCAGAATCGGAGGAGCGCAGAGATCTCGGAGGGTCGTAGGGATGGAGGAGGTTACAGAGAGAGGGAGGGGGCCATGGAGGGATTTGAAGATGAGGATGAGAATTTTAATATCGCGTTCCTGGACCGGGACCATGTGCTGACGGGTTCTGTCCACTGAAATCCCCGGATCTTTCCTGTCCCCATGCCATTCCCATTTAACCAGGCCCCGTACCTCTGCCCCGGCTGCAGGTGTTGAGAGCTCTTGATCATTTTTCCTTCTCTCTATCCCTCTGCTTAGCTCAGGTCGGTACAGGCTGCTGATAGGCTCGGGCTTGTCGGGTTTCTCCTCTCGTTCTGTTCTCTCGCTCGCTCTCTCTCGCGCGGAATTGTTAAGCGAGACACTGTAGTTATTTTCTAACTGCTAAAGAATTTAATTTGACATGCAGACGCGACAGTTTTTAAACCAGAAAGTAGTAGCTTCTCATACAACTTCCAGCGAGGACAGCTCCAGACCGAAAGATTAATTCGTTGCCTGGGGAGAATAAGAAGGAACCTCTCCTACATCATCTTGTTCCAACGAGGGGCACGTGGTTCCCCTGAAAACCCTTAAAGAATGAGATGTTTTCCCTTCAAATCTGCTGTTGAACATAATAATGTATTTGGGTTCTTTTCAATTCAAACGCCAAGGGATTTCTTCCACTTTGGACTTAGGGAAAGATAAATCGGAGTATTTTCTGAATGGCCGGGAACTGGGAAGGAGCAGAGAAATTTAGGGCTCCAAGAACAGAAATCACTAACAGCCAGTAGACAGGTACAAAAAAGCAATCAAAGAGGCTAATGGAATGTTGGCCTTTATCTCGAGGGGGCTGGAATACAAAGGGGAGGAAGTTATGTTCCAGTTGTACAGAGCTCTGGTCTGACCCCACCTGGAGATACTGCCTTCGGTTCTGGGCACCGCACCTCGGGAAGGATATATCGGCCCTGGAGGGGGTGCAGCGCAGATTCACCAGAATGAGACCGGGGCTAAAAGGGTTAAATTACGAGGCCAGGTCGCACAGACCGGGCTTGTATTCCCTCGAGTGCAGAGGGTGATCTACTCGAGGGGTTTAAGATGATTAAAGGATTCGATAGGGTCGATGGAGAGAAACTATTTCCTCTGGTGGGAGAGAGTCCAGAACAAGGGGGCAGAACCTTAAAATTAGAGCCAGGCCGTTCAGGGGTGATGTCAGGAAGCGTTTCTTCACACAAAGGGGAGTGGGAATCTGGAACTCTCTTCCCCCCCCCCCCCCAAAAAGCTGTTGAGGCCGGGGGTCAATTGGAAATATCAAGACACAGATCGATAGATTTTTGTTGGGTCAGGGCATTAAGGGCTACGGAACCAAGGCGGGTAGTTGGAGTTAAGATACAGATCAGCCGCGATCTAATCGAACGGCGGAACAGGTCGGAGGGGCTGAATGGCCTGCTCCCTGTCCCTACGTTCTCATCAGTAGTCTTTGCTGAGACTTGCTGCTGACCGACTCGGCAAAAACTGTGTGTCCAGCCAGTAAGTGGTGAACAAAATCCCCAAATCCATTTCGCGACACGTCAATGGCCAAATTGCCCAGATTTTTCTCAAGTTGACGGTGTCTTGTGTTCTTTCGCCAATTGATCGAGGGTTTGAAGCCCATTCCTTTGGCCTTCTCTTGAGAACAAGTATCGAAAGCCCGTGTTTAAAAAGTCCGAAAACCTTTCGGGCGGTTTTGTGGGTGCCTTTGGCCTCAGTGCCGCAGGTGCCCGGACCCCTATTACCGCCGCGCCCCACCCCCCCCCCAATTGACGGGATGGACCTTCTTTCTCTCGTGTTCCGCACGCTCCTGACGCTCTGACCTTCCGTCTCTCCTCCTCCTCCTCCCCCCCCCTCTCCTAGGTACTACCTCTTTGCGCTGATCATGAACCTGAGCCGCGACGCCTACGACCTCAGCCTGCTGGCGGAGCGGGAGGCCCGGAGCCGAGGGAAGGCGGAGGCCGCCGGCGGTGGAGGGGCGGCGACGGCGACGGCGGGCAGAGCTCGGGCGCGGCTGGCCCTGCTCTGCCGCGTGCTGCGCAGCAACCCCCCCCTGCTCCTGGACGCCCTGAGGAACTGCTGCGACCTCTTGGTGCCCCTGGACCGGCTGGGCCTGCTCAAGACCAACCCGGGGGTGGTGGCCTTCTGCGGCCTGGCCTCCTCCGTACTCTCCATCCTCACCATCTCCCAGCCCTGGCTGAAGCTGAAGCCTTGACTGAGGCCGAGGAACCCAACTCGCTTGTCAGAAAGGAGCAAGATTGATTGACTGACTGGACAGTGCCATGGAGGGGAAAAAAGGATTGAATTTGTAAATACTGTTTTTAAAAGGGAGTATTGACACCATTGTATCAGCCGATGAGTTGGGGGCGGGACTTACGGCAGGACTCACAGCAAACAGAGTCTATTTAAACAGAGTCTCTACGAACTACAGCAAACGGAGTCTGTTTAAACAGAGTCTCTACGAACTACAGCAAACGGAGTCTGTTTAAACAGAGTCTCTACGAACTACAGCAAACGGAGTCTGTTTAAACAGAGTCTCTACGAACTACAGCAAACGGAGTCTCTACAAACTACAGCAAACAGAACTCGTGACCGAAACTACAGCAAAGTCTCCCGACAAAAGCAGGATTATTTCTCCAGCAAGATGCAGTGAGCGGAGGAAAGTTACAGAAGATAAATTATGTGCGTGAAATCGATCCCAGGCGCTCCCCAGCCGTGGTTGACGGGGGAATTAACCCAATCATCTCCACTCTGGCCGCGCATGGTGGTGTCGCTATGTGCAGCCGCCTTAAATTTGCTACAAGTTTCTGTACGTTGAGGATACAAATGGATTGGAACTGAGCAAAGGGAGGAAATACAATCATAAATCAAGAGCTTTTCACTGCGACTCTATCTGGTGTCGGACGTCCGGAGACTACAGCCAGAGTTAAGGGACCTCGTCGCTGGGGAAGAGGAGGAGACGCCAGCACAAGACGTAAAGCACGGGTTAAAAACGGAGTGAACCTCCTTTCTCTGGTTAAATGGTGGTTTTTTTTTCACTGACTCCCGTCTCCTTCCCCCCCCCCTCTCCCCGCTCCGACTGGGAATGTCCCAGCAGAACCCGGATCTCAAACGTGACGGCCAGCTCGTGCCCCGTTGTCCTGCCCAGTCTCTCCACCAAAGGAGATCTGCGAGGGGAAACGGAACCGTCTGTGGATTCCGGAGGCCAGTTATACTGCAGGTCACGAGTCCCCGCCCGCCCCACCCCACCCCGAGCGTGCGAGGAGGTAAACTGACGCTGTTGGATCTCAGCTGTGGTGCGGCAGTGGGACTCGTGCTGCAGCCCAGAGTTCCTGCCCCTCATCGCTGTCCCGTCGGGAATACCAGTTCCCCCTCAAAGAAAACACACGCGGACGTGGTCGTCGCGCGGGGGGGGGGAATCGGTTCGGGATGTGCCGCGAAGCCCACGCTGGTTGAATAGCTCACCGCCATTCGGCCCCCCCCCCCCCAGGGCGGCCGCTTTATCGAGGCACCGGATGGCAACTCCTCGAGAGGAGGCGAAACAAATGCTGCAGGTCCTCGTAGAGCTGCTGCCGTCTTCCTCTGCTGTCGTCTTGCAATGAAGGGGATAGCCTGTCTCTCCTTCAGTAACCATTACGTTCTTCGTGAACTTGGCACGCTGCCTCCTTACTTCGGTCCGCGTCAGTCCGGGATTCCTGTCACGGGTTGATTATTAGTCTTGTCGATCTCTCCCTCCCCGCCCCGAGCTCCCTGAGTGCAAATAGATTGATTATTAAAATAACCATTGCACTTGTTTTAATTATCGAGTCACAGGACACTAAAGCAAAGCAAAGCAGCTTGCTGGCTGAAGGCTGTGCTGTTTTCCAGCCCGGCCTCTGTGTGTATAAAAGAAAGAAAGAACTTGCATTTATATAGCGCCTTTCACAACCTCAGGACGTCCCAAAGCGCTTTACAGCCAATGAAGTACTTTCTTTGAAGTGTAGTCACTGTTGTAATGTAGGAAACGCGGCTGCCAATTTGCGCACAGCAAGATCCCACAAACAGCAATGTGATCATGACCCAGATCGTCTTTTTATTTTAGTGATGTTGGTTGAGGGATAAAAATCGGCCCCCAGGACACCGGGGAGAACTCCCCCCTGCTCTTCTTCGCCTTTTACATCCACCTGAGAGGGGCAGACGGGGCCTCGGTTTAACGTCTCATCCGAAAAACGGCACCTCCGACAGAGCAGCACTCCCCTCAGGACTGGCACTGGGAGTATCGGCCTAGATTAAGGCACCACACTTTAGGGTGCAGAGGAGATTTACTAGAATGATTCCAGGGATGAGGGACTTTAGTTACGTGGATAGACTGGAGAAGCTGGGGTTGTTCTCCTTGGAACAGAGACAGTTGCGAGGAGATTTGATCGAGGTATTCAAAATCATGAAGGGTCTAGACAGAGTAGATAGAGAGAAACTGTTCCCATTGGTGGAAGGGTCAAGAACCAGAGGGCATAGATTTAAGGTGATTGGCAAAAGAACCAAAGGTGACATGAGGAAAAACTTTTTTACACAGCGAGCGGTTAGGATCTGGAATGCACTGCCCGAGGGGGTGGTGGAGGCAGATTCAATCATGGCCTTCAAAAGGGAACTGGATAAGTACTTGAAGGGAAAAAACTTGCAGGGCTACGGGGAAAGGGCGGGGGAGTGGGAGTGGTTGGATTGCTCGTGCATAGAGCCGGCACGGACTCGATGGGCCGAATGGCCTCCTTCCGCGCTGTAACCTTTCTATGATTCTATTACGTGCTCAAGTCTCTGGAGCAGGACTGAACCCGTTGGGACGTCCTGAGGTCATGAAAGGCGCTACATAAATGCAAGTCTGTCTTACTGAGTGAACTGAAATTTATTTTTAGCCAGCGGAGAGAGTGCTGCTCTGTATGCAACTTATAAAAGTGACTGAATTGTAAACCGCACAATTACCTTCCCAAGTCAAGCCTACGTCCTGGTCAAGTAAAGCCAGCAACAACAGGAAAATTATCTCACCCTCCCCTCTTTTCTCTCCCTCCTCCGC
>NC_090368.1:3315574-3335574 GCF_035084215.1 Heptranchias perlo | reverse complement strand
CTCTCTCTGTGTCTCGCTCTCTCTGTGTCTCGCTCTCTCTGTGTCTCGCTCTCTCTGTGTCTCGCTCTCTCTGTGTCTCGCTCTCTCTGTGTCTCGCTCTCTCTGTGTCTCGCTCTCTCTGTGTCTCGCTCTCTCTGTGTCTCGCTCTCTCTGTGTCTCGCTCTCTCTGTGTCTCGCTCTCTCTGTGTCTCGCTCTCTCTGTGTCTCGCTCTCTCTGTGTCTCGCTCTCTCTGTGTCTCGCTCTCTCTGTGTCTCGCTCTCTCTGTGTCTCGCTCTCTCTGTGTCTCGCTCTCTCTGTGTCTCGCTCTCTCTGTGTCTCGCTCTCTCTGTGTCTCGCTCTCTCTGTGTCTCGCTCTCTCTGTGTCTCGCTCTCTCTGTGTCTCGCTCTCTCTGTGTCTCGCTCTCTCTGTGTCTCGCTCTCTCTGTGTCTCGCTCTCTCTGTGTCTCGCTCTCTCTGTGTCTCGCTCTCTCTGTGTCTCGCTCTCTCTGTGTCTCGCTCTCTCTGTGTCTCGCTCTCTCTGTGTCTCGCTCTCTCTGTGTCTCGCTCTCTCTGTGTCTCGCTCTCTCTGTGTCTCGCTCTCTCTGTGTCTCGCTCTCTCTGTGTCTCGCTCTCTCTGTGTCTCGCTCTCTCTCTGTGTCTCGCTCTCTCTGTGTCTCGCTCTCTCTGTGTCTCGCCCTCTCTGTGTCTCTCTCTCTCCCTCTCTGTGTCTCTCTCTCTCCCTCTCTGTGTCTCTCTCTCTCCCTCTCTGTGTCTCTCTCTCTCCCTCTCTGTGTCTCTCTCTCTCCCTCTCTGTGTCTCTCTCTCTCCCTCTCTGTGTCTCTCTCTCTCCCTCTCTGTGTCTCTCTCTCTCCCTCTCTGTGTCTCTCTCTCTCCCTCTCTGTGTCTCTCTCTCTCCCTCTGTGTGTGTCTCTCTCTCTCCCTCTGTGTGTGTCTCTCTCTCTCCCTCTGTGTGTGTCTCTCTCTCTCCCTCTGTGTGTGTCTCTCTCTCTCCCTCTGTGTGTGTCTCTCTCTCTCCCTCTGTGTGTGTCTCTCTCTCTCCCTCTGTGTGTGTCTCTCTCTCTCCCTCTGTGTGTGTCTCTCTCTCTCCCTCTGTGTGTGTCTCTCTCTCTCCCTCTGTGTGTGTCTCTCTCTCTCCCTCTGTGTGTGTCTCTCTCTCCCTCTGTGTGTGTCTCTCTCTCCCTCTGTGTGTGTCTCTCTCTCCCTCTGTGTGTGTCTCTCTCTCCCTCTGTGTGTGTCTCTCTCTCCCTCTGTGTGTGTCTCTCTCTCCCTCTGTGTGTGTCTCTCTCTCCCTCTGTGTGTGTCTCTCTCTCCCTCTGTGTGTGTCTCTCTCTCCCTCTGTGTGTGTCTCTCTCTCCCTCTGTGTGTCTCTCTCTCTCCCTCTGTGTGTCTCTCTCTCTCCCTCTGTGTGTCTCTCTCTCTCCCTCTGTGTGTCTCTCTCTCTCCCTCTCTGTGTCTCTCTCTCTCCCTCTGTGTGTGTCTCTCTCTCCCTCTGTGTGTGTCTCTCTCTCCCTCTGTGTGTGTCTCTCTCTCCCTCTGTGTGTGTCTCTCTCTCCCTCTGTGTGTGTCTCTCTCTCCCTCTGTGTGTGTCTCTCTCTCCCTCTGTGTGTGTCTCTCTCTCCCTCTGTGTGTGTCTCTCTCTCCCTCTGTGTGTGTCTCTCTCTCCCTCTGTGTGTGTCTCTCTCTCCCTCTGTGTGTGTCTCTCTCTCCCTCTGTGTGTGTCTCTCTCTCCCTCGGTGTGTGTCTCTCTCTCCCTCGGTGTGTGTCTCTCTCTCCCTCGGTGTGTGTCTCTCTCTCCCTCGGTGTGTGTCTCTCTCTCCCTCGGTGTGTGTCTCTCTCTCCCTCGGTGTGTGTCTCTCTCTCCCTCGGTGTGTGTCTCTCTCTCCCTCGGTGTGTGTCTCTCTCTCCCTCGGTGTGTGTCTCTCTCTCCCTCGGTGTGTGTCTCTCTCTCCCTCGGTGTGTGTCTCTCTCTCCCTCGGTGTGTGTCTCTCTCTCCCTCGGTGTGTGTCTCTCTCTCCCTCGGTGTGTGTCTCTCTCTCTCCCCCTCTCTGTGTGTGTCTCTCTCTCTCTCCCCCTCTCTGTGTGTGTCTCTCTCTCTCTCCCCCTCTCTGTGTGTGTCTCTCTCTCTCTCCCCCTCTCTGTGTGTGTCTCTCTCTCTCTCCCCCTCTCTGTGTGTGTCTCTCTCTCTCTCCCCCTCTCTGTGTGTGTCTCTCTCTCTCTCCCCCTCTCTGTGTGTCTCTCTCTCTATCTATCTTTCCCCACACTCTAAAGCCACCCTGGGTGAGACCAAAGATGGACCCTGGGACTTTTCTGCCCCGTTCGGCTCAGTGCCACATGAGACAGGACGTGTTTTGGTGATATATTAGTCACTGATTGTACAATGAATTAAACGCCCCGTCGTCTAATTATAATAAACTTTGTAACCGCTGCCACTAGAGGGCGGGTTATGGCGCGATGAATTTGTCACGGGGGGGGGGGGATTGTTTTGTGAACAGGTGTCCAGTCGACCGGGACGTGCAGCGCAGGCCCCGAGACTTGACGATGCCCTCTCCGACTCCATCTCCGAACAACGCATCGCGTACCCCAGAAAGAGAAACAAAGGGGCATTTCTGCACAAGTCGAACTGCATCCTTCAGAACAGTCGGGAGTTTGATGGGATGATAAGGGAGGCTAATCGGACACAGCTGGTGGAGAACTCTCCTGATCCCATCGCCCCCCCGGCAGCTGTTGTAGCTGCTTCCCTGCCGATCCGTCGATGGGCTGCTCAGAGGAAGGGGTCACTGCGCTGCCTCTGCGTGAACAGCCACTGTAATAACAGGGCCTATGATTTGATTTAATTTCAGTATCTTTGTCACATCGCTCCACGTACACAAGGCGGTAACTTGCATTTACACCGCACCTTTAACGGAGTAAAAACGTCCCAAGGAACTTAAATCAGACAAAATTTGACACCGAGCCACATCAGGAGATATTAGGACAGGCGGCCAAAAGCTCGGTCAAAGAGGTAGGTTTTAAGGAGCGTCTTAAAGGAGGAGAGGGAGGCGGAGAGGTTTAGGGAGGGAATTCCAGAGCTTAGGGCCCAGGAAGGTGAAGGCACGGCCGCCAATGGTGGAGCGATGGAAATCGGGGGATGTGCGAGAGGTCAGAATTGGAGGAGTGCGGAGATCGCGGAGGGTTGCTCAGCGGAGGGAGATGAACTGAGACCCCTTGAGGGGAGTGTTTGAAGGAGGAGGGGCTGTCGGTCGTCTTTGTATCCTGCACAGGGCAATGTTGGCTCCACTCCCAATCCTCGTGCTGATCAAACTACTCGTGCTCACGGCCTCCTGATCGACTGCCCGCATTTCATTCTTCCCTCCTCTCCCCTTGCCCCCGATCTGAGCTTCCACAAATGCTGCGCCCACCCAAAGCTGTGTGTCATTGGGTAGCGCTCTCTCTTTCGCCTCCGAGTCAGAAGGTCGTGAGCTCGAGCCCCACTCCAGAGACTTGAGCCCATAATCCAGGCCGACACTCCCAGCGCCAGTACTGAGGGAGTGCCGCACTGTCGGAGGTGCCGTCTTTCGGATGAGACGTTAAACCGAGGCCCCGTCTGCCCCTCTCAGGTGGATGTAAAAGATCCCACGGACACTATTGGAAGAAGAGCAGGGGGAGTTCTCCCCGGTGTCCTGGGGCCAATATTTGTCCCTCAATCAACACCAGAGTGGTGAGAATGTGGAACTCGCTACCACAAGGAGTGGTTGAGGGGAATAACATAGATGCATTTAAGGGGAAGCTCGATAAACACATGAGGGAGAAAGGAATAGAAGGATATGCTGATAGGGTGAGATGAAGTAGGGAGGGAGGAGGCTCGTGTGGAGCATAAACACCAGCATAGACCCGTTGGGCCGAATGGCCTGTTTCTCTTCTGCGTAATTCCTTAGCCGACCTGTGTCTTCAAATGAACAGACCAGAAGGTGGAGGTGCAGCCAGGGCTGCTTAAAATACCAGCAATGCTTGAGCAGCCTGCAGACATCCCCAGCCGCTGGGAATCGCAGGGCCGAGCGCGCGGCTGTGCCCAGACAGCTTTCCTCCTGTCTGTTGCTGTCTCGTACTCCCGACCGTCGTGAGAAAGCGCCGTTGGTTACGTGCGCCGGCTGCTTGTGCCGAGAGCCTCGCCCCCCCCTGGCACAGGAAGAGGCCAATCAGTGCCGGGGCCCACTGGGGAAAGAGCAAGGATCTCACTCTGTGAGTGTGTGGGAGGGAGGAACGCACCTGCAAACGTGCAGCGATCCCGCATTTCGGGCCCGATCCTGCACGGGTGGAGGAAAGGCTGTCAGGTTGCCACGGTGACCGGGCCTTGGCTCAAAGGCCCCAACTGGTGGCGGGCTGCATTCCGCGGGAGCTGCGAGGGGCCTTTCCCCAACGTCAGCTGAGACTTTGCAGCCGACCCACGACTAAGGGGTCGTGCCCAGTGTTGAAGTTGCATGTTCTTAAAAGTTTATTTTTAAACTGAGCTCTACCGGAAAGAACAACAGTGAAGAGTCCTGCCTGTGCTAAGCCTCGTATTTAATTGATTGCAGACTTCTGAACCGGCCAGATTTGTCCTTTGTGAATCAGTGGTCACAATCTGATTCTGTGTGAAGCCACCTCCTTTTAATGCACAACCGCTGAACATAATACCGTTCTGTCATAAGTTGGAGCTCTGGGTGTGTAATAATATCGTACTTACATGTTGGGCCGTGTCTCAGTGGGTCTCTCTCTCTCTCTCTCGCCTCTGAGTCAGAAGGTCGTGGGTTCGCGTACCCACTGCCGAGACCTGGGCCCATAATCCAGGCCGACACTCCCGGTGCCAGTACTGAGGGAGCGCTGCACTGTCGGAGGTGCCGTCTTTTGGATGAGACGTTAAACCGAGGCCCGCTCTCTCGGGCGGACGTGAAAGTTCCCACGGGCCACTATTTCGAAGAAGAGCGAGCAGAGTTCTCCCCGGTGTCCTGGGGCCGATATTTATCCCTCGACCAACATCACTAAAAAAAACAGATGATCTGGGTCATTATTGTGTTGCTGTTTGTGGGATCTTGCTGTGCGCAAATTGGCTGCTGCGTTTCCTGCATTACAACAGTGACTACACTTCAAAAAAAGTGCTTCATTGGCTGTAAAGTTCTTTGGGACGTCCTGAGGTTGTGAAAGGCGCAATAGAAATGCAAGTCTTTTACATTTATACGGTGCCTCCTCACACTGGAACGTCTCAAAGCACTTTGATCAACACAGCATTTATTATTTGAAGTTCAGTGACGATTGTTATGTAGCCAAATCTAGCATCTGTTGTTTGCCACTATTGTCCTACAGTTAATGAGATGAGTGTCCAGGTAATCTGTTTTTTTTAGTGATGTTGGTTGAGGGATAAATATTGGCCCCAGGACCCCGGGGAGACCTCCCCCCCCCCCCCCCCCCTGCTCTTCTTCGGAATAGTGGCCGTGGGATCTTTTACACCCACCTGAGAGTTCCAGATTTCCACTCCCCTTTGTGTGAAGAAGTGCTTCCTGACATCACCCCTGAACGGCCTGGCTCTAATTTTAAGGTTCTGCCCCCTTGTTCTGGACTTGCCCACCAGAGGAAATAGTTTCTCTCCATCTACTCCCATTTAACCATCTTAAACACCTCAATTATAATCTTCTCTCCTCGAGGGAATACGAGCCCAGTCTGTGCAACCTGTCCTCGTAAATTAACCCTTTTAGCCCCGGTATCATTCTGGCGAATCTGCGCTGCACCCCCCCTCCAAGGCCAAAATGCTATATCCATAAAAAGAAAAGCAATTTCTTTCGGTCTTCAAACAAATCCGCCTGTTATGGAAAAGCACAATCACCTCCAGGCGACGATCTCATCAGTCCCCCGAAGCTCCTGGCTGACTGCCACTTCTCCCTCCATTGTCCCGTTAGCCGGAGACAGGCACGTGCCAGCCCTCAAAAGGGAACTCGGGGTCACGAGGGCCTGTGCCACGCTGAATATCCTCCAGAAAGAAACACTGGAGCTTTTCCAGGGTCAGTTTGAATCTCTGGAAACCAGCTAACCAATCAAGTTGAGTCGTAGTTCAGTGAGATAGAGCTGGCTCGGTTGGTGAAGACAGACAGACTTGTATTTCTGTAGCACCTTTCACGGCCTCAGGACGTCCCAAAGCGCTGTACAACCAATGAAGTACTTTTTGAAGTGTGGTCACTGTTGTAATGTAGGAAACATGGCAACCAATTTGCGCACAGCAAGATCCCACAAACAGCAATGTGATAAACGAGCAGATCATCAGTGATGTTGGTTGAGGGATAAATATTGGCCCCAGGACACCGGGGAGAACTCCCCCCCCCCCTGCTTTTCTTCCAGTAGTGGCCGTGGGATCTTTTACGTCCACCCGAGAGGGGCAGACGGGGCTTTGGTTTAACGTCTCATCCGAAAGACGGCACCTCCGACAGTGCAGCGCTCCCTCAGCACCGGCATTTGCAGCCCCGATTATGGGCTGGAGTCTCTGGAGTGGGGGCTCGAACCCACGAGCTCCTGACTCGGAGGCGAGCGAGCTACCCACCGAGCCACCTGCTGTTAAAAGCCACAGGCGGGGGAGCCTGAAGAGCCAATTTGTGCGCGAGATGAGGGAAGCGATCAGAAATGGGGAAGTGAACAAGCACGCTGTGACCTACAAAGGCACAGATCAGGGACGTGCTGCCCAGCCATCCGTGAACGGGAATAACAATCCCATTGGAATGGGAGGAATGCGAGGGAACCATCCGGCAGGATTCACAGGAGGGGCCAAAAGCATGTCTGGAATTTCTACGCCAACAAGGAACTATTTGCACTCAGCCGCACAGAGGGTCGCCAACCCTCCAGGCTTGTCCTGGAGTCTCCGGGAAATGAAGATTAATCTCGCTGCGAGCAACAACCCAGGGAGAAAAATCATCGGGGTGTTTCTAAAAAAAAACATTGGGTTTTTAAAACAAATTTCTTTTGAACACGTTTGTGCGTCAGTTACAAAAATATCGGCAGTGGGGGTGTTTGACTGACAGTCAAGATTCATCCAATCAGGTAACAAAGAGTCCGTTCGCTTTCCGATTGGCTGGGGTTCCGTGAGGATGGACATGTCGGGCAACCAATGGCGGGAGTGTGGGGGCTGAGCTACCATGGGGCTCGGCGTCCCTGGTTTCCTGAAGTTTGCGGACCCTCAATACTGACCGGTCTGCTGGAAAGTTTGCATGTGCTGGTCAAACAACTTGCGAGCACTCACTGTCTGGGCCCACACACACTGTTGGGGGGGGTGGCCATTTAAGTGGGAACCTTTCAGGACATCCCACTGAAGTGCTTTTGAATTGCAATCACTGTTGTAACGTAGGAAACGCAGCAGCCAGTTTGCGCACAGCAAGATCCCGCAAACAGCAAAGTGATAATGACCCAGATCATCTGTTTTTTTTTAGTGATGTTGGTCGAGGGATAAATATTGGCCCCAGGACCCCGGGGAGAACTCCCCCCCCGCCCCCCCACTGCTCTTCTTCCAACAGAGAGAGAGAGAGAGCTACCCACCGACACCAGCAGCCTGTGGGTCGACGAGTCTCCAAACAGCTCCTCACCCCGAGCTGATCTGTCACCTCCACTGACTGGATTGTTGCAATTCCCGGGAGTTAATTATTAATTGGACGGCTTCCTGAGACTCGGAGTGGGAGAGGGGGCAAGGGGGAGGTCTGACATCATGACCGAACGAGACCCCACACAGCTTCACCACCCCTGCCATGCTCGGTGCCAAGAATTTGCAACTGCCCAGCTCACCCACTGAGCCTGCGACCCATGCACACTGGTGCGAGCTTCTTTCCCTGTTCAATGTTGATCAGAGCCAGTGTGGTACTGGGACAGCTTCAATTAAAGGAGGGACCTGCATTTGTACAGTGCCTTTTGACATAGTAAAACATCCCCAAGACGCTTCACAGGAGCGTAAATCAGACAGAAATTTGACACCGAGCCACACGAGGAGATATTAGGACAGGTGACCAAAAGCTCGGTCAAAGAGGTGGGTTTTAAGGAGCATCTTAAAGGAGGAGAGAGAGAGAGGCGGAGAGGTTTAGGGAGGGAATTCCAGAGCTTAGGGCCCAGGCAGCTGAAGGCACGGCCGCCAATGGTGGAGCGATTAAAATCGGGGATGCGCAAGAGGCCAGAATTGGAGGAGCGCAGAGATCTCGGAGGGTCGTAGGGCTGGAGGAGTTTGGGAAATGTAGCCCAGATGACCTCTAGTAATAGATCAAAACTATGGGGGCCATAAATATAAGAGAGTCACTAATAAATCCAATAGGAAATTCAGGAGAAACTTCTTTACCCAGAGAGCGGTGAGAATGTGGAACTCGCTCCCACATGGAATGGTTGAGGCGAATAATGTAGTTGCATTTAAGGGGAAGCTGGATAAACACATGAGGGAGAAATGAATAGAAGGATATGGTGATAGGGTGAGAGGAAGAGGGGAGGGAGGAGGCTCGTGTGGAGAATAAATGCCAGCACAGACCTGTTGGGCCGAATGGCCTGTTTCTGTGCTGTAGTCTCGATGTAAAACTAAGTGCCTGAATTGCATTTATTTTTTATCCCACCCTGTTTAAACCTCTTCTCTCTCTCCCCCCCCCCCCCATGTTCTCTCTCTCCTTCTCCCTCCCTCTCTCCCTCTCTCTCTCTCTTCTATGTTCTCTCTCTCCCTCCCTCTTTCTCTCCTCTCCCTCTCCCTCGCTCTCTCTCTCTCTCTCCCTCCCTCCCTCTTCCTCTCCCTCTCTCTCTTCCTCTCCCTCCCTCTCTCTCGCTCTCCGTCTCCCTCCCTCCCTCTTCCTTTCCCTCCCTCTCTCTCGCTCTCCGTCTCCCTCCCTCCCTCTTCCTCTCCCTCCCTCTCTCTCCCTCTCCCTCTCTCTCACCCTCCCTCTCTCTCTCCCTCTCCCTCCCCCCTCTCTCTCCCTCTCTCCCTCCCCCTCTCTCTCTTTCCCTCTCCCTCTCTCTCGCTCTCCGTCTCCCTCCCTCCCTCTCCCTCTCCCTCTGTCCCCCTTCTCCCTCCCTCTCTCTCTTCTCTCTTTCCACTCCAGAAGCCCCATCTGCTCAGCTGCACATATAGTCCATGAAGTTCAGATCCTGAGACGCCGGCGGGGACCGCTGGTGATGGGGGGACAGTAGGTCGGAGGAGGATAATCAGTGTGTGTAACTAGTTTATCGAGCCCTCGCTGCGTAGTCTGGATGAGCACTCCACCTAAGAGCGGTTCACTTTCTACACCTTCCCCCTGAATGTAATCAACTGCAGGGGGCGGGGGGAAGCAGGGAACGGAGAATGATTTTACCCAGGGCACCTGAACAGTAAAGGACATCAGGAGGAGAGGTCGTTGGAGGGAGCTGTGCCAAACTGTGGGCAGATTTCTCAACCCTAAACTAATCCCAGTGCCCCGCTCTCTCCCACAGCCCTGTGTCTGTAATATTGTGAATTGCCTCCTCGTTATGGCTTAATGGGGGCTGGTTCTGAGCGGCACATTGTAGGGCTCTAACTGCATCCGGTGGCTGAGAAGTATTTCTGTCCTCTGGGCGTGTTGTGTACGCAGTTACGGTCTCTGCAGGGGGGCGATGCTGTCTCACAGTGGGGGGTTAGTTGGGAGTTACCGATTAACCAGGACCTGCTGCTGGCCACAGAAGTGCTGTCCGCGAGGCACAGACAGTCTGAAGGTCAAGGGGAGCGGTGCGAGCATACATTACACAGCGCAGGCTGCTGCCCTTGTGTTTCGGATCTGTTGCTCATGTTCCTGCACACACCCCCCCACCCAAGCACTCGGGGTTGCCAACTCTCCAGGATTGCCCTGGAGTCTCCAGGAATCGCAGATTATTCCCCAGTTCACTCCTGGTGGGAGCGAAAAATCATAGAGAGGGCATTAGAATCTCGCTCGTGAGTTACCAAGAGTTGGGAACGAAGACTGTCCGACTGACGAGTCAAGAATGATCCAGTCGGGGAATGATGAGTCTGTTGGCTTTCCCGATTGGCTTGGGAAGGTGGGCCCCCCCCCCCCCGAGGATGGGGGTTTCTGGCGACCACTTTGGGTAGGGGGGGGCAGTTGGAGACGGGACACATCATGTGATGAAACCTCCAGGATGGCATCCAGCCAGAGTTGGCAACCCCCCCTACCCTCCGCTCATCCCTCCCTCCACCTCAACTCTTGCTTTGGGGGGTACGCTCCCAAGGGCGATAGGCCCCCACACCTATTCGACAGGCTATTCGACAACCGTGGGCTTCGCGGCCCGGCACTCTCGCCTGATGTTTGGAGGCAGGTTACTAACAGCCCCCACCCCCCCCCCCCCCCACCGGCTGATTTCCCCTCTTCCCCCTCACTTTCTAGCCCAGGTTGACTTCAGTCTCCGTCCCAGCTGAGATTGGCTAAATCAGCACAGACCAGGGGGGGGCCAAACCTCAGCAGCTTTCAATCAACCGCCAAGCGAGCAGAGGCCAACACTAAGCTGAAAGAAAGAACTTGCATTTATATAGCGCCTTTCACGACCTCTGGACATCCCAAAGTGCTTTACAGCCAATGAAGTACTTTGTGAAGTGTGGTCACTGTTGTAATGTAGGAAACACGGCAGCAATTTTGCGCACAGCAAGATCCCACAAACAGCGATGTAATAATGACCCAGATCATCTCTTTTTTTAGTGATGTTGGTCGAGGGATAAATATTGGCCCCAGGTCTCATCCGAAAGACGGCACCTCCGACAGTGCAGCACTCCCTCAGTACGGAGAGGCAGAAAGGAGGGATCTGGTCTGAAGTGTTACGGGGAATTCTGCCACTCTAATTGAGCCTCTTCCCTCTCCTCCTCTTGGCTCTCACACTGACTCAGTCCAGCTCTGATCAGATTCTTAATCGATTTGCCCTGTGGGCCTCGGGAGGCAGCTGTGGACATGTGGACCCTCATATAGGGACAGGTGGAGGCCATTCAGCCCCTCGAGCCTGTCCCGCCATTCAATTAGATCGCGGCTGATCTGTATCTTAACTCCATTTACCCACCTTGGTTCCCTAACCCTTAATACCCAATAAAAATCGATCAATCTCAGGTTTGAAATTTTCAATCGACCCCCGGCCTCAACAGCTTTTTGGGGGAGAGAGTTCCAGATTCCCACTCCCCTTTGTGTGAAGAAATGCTTCCTGACATCACCCCTGAACGGCCCGGCTCTAATTTTAAGGTTATGCCACATTGAATAAAACCATTTTAATTATTATATATAAAAAAAGAGAATTTATTGTCTTTCCCAGGGCCATTAATAAAACATATCTACATAACAAGAATTCATAGTTGCAAATATGTACAAATTATACAAATATTACATGCAGTAACTTCTATTTTATAACAATCTGTCCACTTTTCTAGAAAATAGTTCCTCCGAAGTTAGTTTGAGCCTTTTGTCAACTCCAACTTTCTCCCCTCTTCCCGTGAAGGTGCTGGCTGTCCATGGGGTCCTGTGCCTCGCCATTCACCCCACGCGGAGAGCATCGGTGTGCTATTCAACCATGGGGTGAATCTCCCATGCCTCGCCATTCACCCCCAGTCAGAGAGCGTCCGTGTGCTGTTTGACCCTGGGGGGAATCTCCTGTGCCTCGCCATTCGCCCCGGGCAGAGACCCTCCCTGTGCTATTCTACCAGGGGGGGGAATCTCCCGTGCTTCGCCATGCACCCCGGGTTAGAGAGCGCGGAGTGCTATTCGACCGAGGGGGGCGGGGCGGAGAATCCCAGCAGGAACTTAGCCCTCACTCGGCCCGCCTCTTCCCGAACACGGCAGACACGCTCCGCACGATGCCCCGCAGACCCGCCGCCTTCTTGGCGGCCGCCTTGGACTCCCTGACCAGGCCCAACAGCTGGTGGAAGGCCACCAGGACGCCGTGGTAGGTCTCCGCCGCCGACACCTCCAGGAAGCCGCAGCGGCTGGCCAGGGCCAGCAGGCGCCCCTCCTCGCCCGACACCGCCCGCCGGTGGCGCAGGTCCCGTTTGTTGCCCACGATGAGGGCGGGCGCCCGGCCCCCCTTCACCTGGCGGAGCCGCTGGACCTGCTGCCGGGCCACGTTGAAGCTGGCACGGTCGCAGATGCTGTAGACGAAGATGAAGCCGTCTGCCCAGCACATCTGCTGCTCGCTCGCGTGGCTCGTCCCCTTGGAGTTCTGTTTGGAGGGGGGGGGCGGGTAGAGAGAGAGAGAGAGAGAAGAAAAATAAAGCTTAGATACTTTTAATTTAGCCCCCCTACCCCTGCCATGCAGTGGGTGACCCTACACTGTGAGTGACCGTCAGCTATTCGACCTCAGGGTGCATCGTGGCCGTGCCCGATCCACTCCTCGTTGGATTTCCATGCGCGGGACGGGAGGCACTGGATAGCGATCAGCTTCCCTCCCTGTTATCCCTAAGCCAGTGGCACTGAGGCCAATCATAGTACCCTTCTATTCTCTCCACCCCCCCCCCACGACTCCCGTAACTGGTGGAGATTAGCACAGGATGCTAACCTGGAGCCAGCAGTGGGGCTCAGGACCTCGCATTTAGGAGCAGGGGAGTTCTCCCCAGTGGCCAAACGTTCCTCCCTCATCCGACATCGCCAAGAGCCAGATCAACTGGTCAGTCGTCCTCTTGCGGGATCTTGCTGTGCACAACATTTTCTCCACTCAAATGGGCACGCCCACACCATTGCACGTTACTGAAATCCCAGTGTTCAACACCATCCGATCTGGAGTCAGTGAATTTTCGCCGATTGTTCCAGATTGGGATACAGGACCTTGTCCTGGAGATGTCAGACAGTTCCAAGTTGAAAAAAGTAGGAGGAAATCACACAGCACAGAAGGAGGCCATTCGGCCCATCCTGCCTGTGCTGGCTCTTTGAAAGAGCTATCCAATTAGTCCCACTCCCTCTTGCTCTTTCCCCACAGCCCTGCAAATTTTTCCCCTTCATGTATTTATCCAATTCCCTTTTGAAAGTTATTATTGAATCTGCTTCCACCGCCCTTTCAGGCAGTGAATTCCAGATCAGAACAACTCGCTGCATAAAAAAAATTCTCCTCATCTCCCCCTCTGGTTCTTTTGCCAATTATCTTATTCTCTGGTTACCGACCCTCCTGCCGCTGGAAACGGTTTCTCCCTATTTACTCTATCAAAAACCTCCCCTTAACCTTCTCTGCTCTGAGGAGAACAACCCCAGCTTCTCCAGTCTCTCCACATAACTGGAGTCCCTCATCCCTGGTACCGTTCTGGCAAATCTCCTCTGCACCCTCTCCGAGGCCTTGACGTCCTCCCTAAAGCGCGGTGCCCAGAATCGGACACAATACACCGAATTTCAAATTTACCTGTGAATATAACGAGTCCCAGATGTTAAAGCAGATCTCTCTCCCATCCACCGTCACATTGTGAGTGTAAACGGTCTCTGTTTAAGAAAAAGAGACGTATCTTTAAAAAAAAAGTTTCAGCATTCCCTGTAAGACTCCATCCTCAATCGTTTATAATCGCCAGTCCCACTTACCGATATCTCCGTACTCTCCGATAAATCGCCTGGTGAGGAACCGAACAGTGAGAGCTAGAAGGAGAAATGAAACACTCCTTTAGAAAAAAAGGACCAGGTGGCAAACAGAAAACTCCTCGTTAAAAAAAAAAAATTTCCAAAGTTTCGAAAGTAATTTACGATACAGACAAAGTTTGTGCAAGAGTCAAAACCGGTCAGTGTTTAACGATCTTTGTCTTTCTTTCAGTGCGTTGGTACGGTATAGTTTGAGTGAAAGTTTCAAAGTTCACTCAATACTTAACTGTAGGTGATAGAGAGTCATCGGAGCAGCCCTCTATTTCCGCAGAGATGTTACCTCGTTTAACAATAACACGAGTTAGAAGCTGCTTTTAAATAGCAGGCAGAGGAATGTCGTACAGACGGGCTGAATAGCCGTCCACTAAAATCTCTGAGCATCACTAGGAATATACAAGACGGAGAAAGATCCCCGACCAGTCCCAGTGTCTGGGAAATATCTCGTCCCATCTCGCCCCTCAAGCAATTTATCTTCAGGTATCCAGCTCTCTCTTAAATTTGCCCTCAAATAAGAACGAACTTGCAATTCTATCGTGCCTTTCACCACCTCAGTACGTCCCAAAGCGCTTTACAGCCAATGAAGTACTTTTTGCACAAACAGGCCCATCAGGTCTATACTGGTGTTTACACTCCACACGAGCCTCCTCCCTCCCTACTTTTCAAACCTTACATTTTGTTGAAGTGTAGCCATTGTAAGGAAACACGGCAGCCAATTTGCGCACAGCAAGCTCCCACGGTGTGATAATGACCAGATCATCTGGGTTTTTTTTAAAAAAACAAGAGAGGGATAAATATTGGCCCAGGGATAACGCCCCAATGCTGCGTTCAGTGACCGGTCAAATTCGTAACTCGACACTTCAAAGACCAGAAGTAACTCTGCACGATCCCCAAACTTATTTTTTTAATAAAAAGCTGTACACACAGTCTAGAAATGCCTTTTACTCTGCAAAGATCACATCTGGTGTACAGTGGACAGTTCCGGGCACATTATTATGAGAAAGACATGCAGGTATGGGAGAGAGGGAGGTAAAGCGTCTGACAATTGGGATTAGGCATCTGATCTTATGGAGTTGAGGGTCTAAAAAGGGGCAGGCAAGATTTGACAGCAACAGGACGCAGTAGAGAGTTTGCAGCAGGTGGTAAATAGGTGAAAGCAACTATAAAAATACAAATCCCTCTTTCTTTTAAACGCATCAATGAACATTTCTTTTTGTTCCTCTGTCACGGAGCGACACATGCAATTCCGGGACACCAGAATTCCACCTCGGATCCCAGAAGAACGCCTTATTAACCACAAAGGACGTTTACCTGATTTTCCCACATGACCAGCCCCCAGGACCAGAACATTGATCTGCAGCTTCTGTTGGCCGCGTTCCGATTTCTCGTTGCTGCTCAGGGGCAGAACCATCTTTTTGCGAGAGTGGCGATCAGGGCTGATCTGCCAGCAGATTTGTGCTAAGCCCTCTTTTGCCCTGCACACGTACACACACAAGGAGAGAAAGCGAGAGGTCGTCCTTTAAATAGCCAGCAGCTCTGGCCCAAGAGGACGATTGGCCACTGTCCAATCCCGTGTTCTGCCTGGGGAGTCCCACAGGGCCGAGCTCCCATCCAATCCGAGAGCTGGAACTCAGCAACCCCTTGGCAAACTTTAACTCATCACCGAAAACTTTTTTAAAGAGAGCTTTATTTCCACTGTTTGTCATCAGTGTCACAGCTGAGTGCATTGACTGCTGCTGATAAGTCATTTGGGACTGGCTGATTTCGATTTAACAGTGTGGCTCAGTGGGTTCGAGCCCCCACTCCAAAGATTTGAGCCCGTAATCCAGGCTGACTCTCCCAGTGCCAGTACTGAGGGAGCGCCGCACTGTCGGAGGGTCAGTACTGAGGGAGCGCCGCACTGTCGGAGGGTCAGTACTGAGGGAGCGCCGCACTGTCGGAGGGTCAGTACTGAGGGAGCGCCGCACTGTCGGAGGGTCAGTACTGAGGGAGCGCCGCACTGTCGGAGGGTCAGCACTGAGGGAGCGCCGCACTGTCGGAGGGTCAGTACTGAGGGAGCGCCGCACTGTCGGAGGGTCAGCACTGAGGGAGCGCCGCACTGTCGGAGGTGCCCTCTCTCGGATGAGACGTTAAACCGAGGGCCCCGTCTGCCCCTGTCTGGTGGACGTAAAAGATCCCACGGACACTATTGGAAGAAGAGCACGGGGGGGAGTTCTCCCCGGTGTCCTGGGGCCAATATTTATCCCTCAACCAACATCACTAAAAAGAAACAGATGATCTGGGTCTTTATCTCATTGCTGTTTGTGGGATCTTGCTGTGCGCAAATTGGCTGCTGCGTCTCCGACATTACAACAGTGACTACACTTCGAAAGTACTTCATTGGCTGTAAAGCGCTTTGGGATGTCTCGAGGCTGTAAAAGGCGCTATATAAATGCAATTTCTTTATAATTGACAAAAGAAGCAGAGAGGAGATGAGAAATTTTTTTTACGCAGCGAGTTGTTATGATCTGGAACGCGCTGCCTGAAAGGGCGGTGGAAGCAGATTCAATAATAACTTTCAAAAGGGAATTGGATAAATACTTGAAGGGGAAAAATGTGCAGGGCGACGGGGAAAGAGCAGGGGGGAGTGGGACTAATTGGAGAGCTCTTTCAGAGAGCTAGCACAGGCACGACGGGCCGAACGGCCTCCTTCTGTCCTGCAAGATTCTATGAGTCAAAATCCTGGAACTCCCTAACCAAACAGCACCTTCACCACCCGGACTGCAGCGGCTCAATAAGAAGGCCCCACCACCACCACCTTCTCAAGGGGCAACCAGAGCAGGGCGATGAGTGATGGCCTTGCCAGCGAGAATGAATAAAAATCAAACTAGCCCAGTGACAAACCCCTCAAGTGATTTACAACCCTAACAGGGGATTAAATTTTATGTTCCATGCAAGAAATTCAGACAGGGTGACCCACTGAGCGGTATCACTGTGCCTGCCAGACCAGGAGGGTACCAGCGTAAATCAGCCAAACTCAGAGGATGGGGCCTCCGTACACCTGGTTAGGGAGTTGGGGGGGGGGGAAATCAGACAGGGTCCCTGCTCCTGATTCCTATCCAGCGACTCCGGCCGGAAAGTGCCTGACTTTCGGGCGAGGATGGGTGTTCCGTGACGCCGCCCGCAGTCGAATAGCCGCCCATCGATCACTGTTCCGGCTCACATGAGTGGCCCACTGGGGGACTAACTGAGAGAGCGCGGTGCCTGTGGAACCTGTACCGCAGTGAGAGTCAGTGCCTTCAGGGGGAGAGGGGACCCGTACCCCAGTGAGAGTCAGCACCTTCAGGGGGAGAGGGGGGAAATTAGGGAAATGGGGAAGCAATCAGGAGAGTGTATGCGATTCGCATCATCCAATGGTGATTTGGGTCAGTGTCTGCTCATATTTTGGGGAAAATCGTTCTCTGCTGGACACTTGTTGACGTTGCAGCACATGACTCAGCTTTGTTTCTTCGAAGTTTTTTTAGCATCTCTCGCACACAACATAGATTTTCAAACAAGGAGTGTGTCTGTATTTACGGAGGGTCCCCGGGAGTGTGTCAGTATTTACAGGGGGTCCCCGGGAATGTGTCAGTATTTACAGGGGGTCCCCGGGAGTGTGTCAGTATTTACAGGGGGTCCCTGGGAGTGTGTCAGTATTTACAGGGGGTCCCCGGGAGTGTGTCAGTATTTACAGGGGGTCCCTGGGAGTGTGTCAGTATTTACAGGGGGTCTCTGGGAGTGTGTCAGTATTTACAGGGGGTCCCCGGGAGTGTGTCAGTATTTACAGGGGGTCCCCGGGAGTGTGTCAGTATTTACAGGGGGTCCCCAGGAGTGTGTCAGTATTTACAGGGGGTCCCCAGGAGTGTGTCAGTATTTACAGGGGGTCCCCGGGAGTGTGTCAGTAATTACAGGGGGTCCCCGGGAGTGTGTCAGTATTTACAGGGGGTCCCCGGGAGTGTGTCAGTATTTACAGGGGGTCCCCGGGAGTGTGTCAGTATTTACAGGGGGTCCCCGGGAGTGTGTCAGTATTTACAGGGGGTCCCCGGGAGTGTGTCAGTATTTACAGGGGGTCCCCGGGAATGTGTCAGTATTTACAGGGGGTCCCCGGGAGTGTGTCAGTATTTACAGGGGGTCCCCGGGAGTGTGTCAGTATTTACAGGGGGTCCCCGGGAGTGTGTCAGTATTTACAGGGGGTCCCCGGGAGTGTGTCAGTATTTACAGGGAGTCCCCGGGAGTGTGTCAGTATTTACAGGGGGTCCCCAGGAGTGTGTCAGTATTCACAGGGAGTCCCCGGGAGTGTGTCAGTATTTACAGGGGGTCCCCGGTAGTGTGTCAGTATTTACAGGGGGTCCCCGGGAGTGTGTCAGTATTTACAGGGGGTCCCCGGGAGTGTGTCAGTATTTACAGGGAGTCCCCGGGAGTGTGTCTGTATTTAGAGGGGGTCCCCGGGAATGTGTCAGTATTTACAGGAGGTCCCGGAGTGTGTCTGTATTTACAGGGGGGTCCCCGGGAGTGTGTCAGTATTTACAGGGGGTCCCCGGGAGTGTGTCAGTATTTACAGGGGGTCCCCGGGAGTGTGTCAGTATTTACAGGGGGTCTCTGGAGCGATTTAAAGGAGGAGAGAGAGGCGGAGAGGTTTAGGGAGGGAATTCCAGAGCTTAGGGCCCGGGCAGCTGAAGGTACGGCCGCCAATGGTGGAGCGATTAAAATCGGGGATGCGCAAGAGGCCAGAATTGAAGGTTGGCGCTTTCACTGAAAACTTCAGTCCATTCTCTCCACCAGCAGGTGGAGTGCAGAGTCTAATCGGCAGTCCATTGAGTTCCAGTGAGAGCTCAAACGGCTTCGAAGTGCAGTGGCTCAGTGAGCAGCAATTTTGCCTCCGAGTCAGAAGGTCGAGGGTTCGAGCCCCCACTCCAGAGACTTGAGCCCCATAATCTATGCCGACACTCCCCCAGTGCCGGTACTGAGGGAGTGCTGCACTGTCGGAGGCGCCGTCTTTCAGGTGAGACGTTCAACTGAGGTCTGCCCCCCCTCTCAGGTGGATGTAAAAGATCCCACGGCCACTATTGGAAGAAGAGCAAAGGAGTTCTCCCCAGTGTCCTGGGGCCATTGTTTATCCCTTACTAAAAACAGACGATCTGGGTCATTATCACATTGCTGTTTGTGGGATCTCGCTGTGCGCACATTGGCTGCTGCGTTTCCTACATTACAACAGACCTCGGAGTGCATGTGCACAGGTCCCTGAAGGCGGCAGTACAGGTAGATAAGGTTGTGAAGAAGGCATACGGAATGCTCTCCGTTATTAGCCGAGGTACAGAATACAAAAGCAGGGATGTAATGATGGGACTGTGTAAAACGCTGGTAAGGCCACAGCTGGAGTATTGTGCGCAGTTCTGGTCACCACATTACAGGAAGGACGCTGCCCGAATTGGTGGGAGAGGCAGGGACCCTCAACTCTTTCTAAAAGTACCTGGACCTGCACCTAAAGTGCTGTACGCTGCAGGGCTACGGACCGGGTGCTGGAAGGTGGGATTCGAATGGTTGTTCTTCGAGCCGGCGCGCACACGATGGGCCGAATGGCCCCTTTCTGTGCTGTATCTTTTCTGTGGTTCTAACAGTGACTGTACTTCATTTGGGACGTCCTGAGGTTGTGAAAGGTGCTATATAAATGCAAGTTCTTTCTTCACACTATTCACAGTCTTGTCTTGCAGAAAGGGAGGGGAAGAGTTCGTAAGCAGATAGTGAAAAGCCCTTCATTCACTCCCCCGGCGGGGGGCAAGGGGAGGGGGAGGAGGCCCACTGTAGGTGCACGATCCCTCAACCCAGTTTTCTTCCCTTCTCCACCGGAGGCGCTGGGATCGGGATTCCCAGCTCACCCGGGGGTGAGCCACTCTCCACCCGTCGAGCCCAGAGCCCGTGCTTTGACCAGCTGTTCGACTGTAGCAGGCATCGCGGAAGGGCCCAATCCCACCCTCATCTCCGTGCGCTTCCAGTAGGGATGGAAGCCAATGCCCCCTCCCCCTCCAACTTTTCCCCCCTTCTCCCTCCCCTCTCCCACCCCCTCCCTTCCCCCTCACCCTAACCCAGGGACGCTGAGCCCAGTTGTAGCCGCCCCAGGGCAGACCGACCGATAGCATCGCAGGCCAGAGATTGACCGTGGAAACCTTCTGATCCATGTGACTCAGCAACACACGTCTATAGTAACCGGAGAGAGCATTCAGTTGGTGGGTTTTGCACAGCAACATGGCAGAGGAGAAGGCCATTCAGCCCCTTGAGCCTGTTCCGCCATTCAAGAGAGAGTCTAACCACCTCCCCTTGACATTCAACGACATTACCATCGCCAAATCCCCCACCATCAACATCCTGGGCATCACCATTGACCAGAAACTTATCTGGATCAGCGACATAAATATTTTGGCTACAAGAGCAGGTCAGAA